>NC_083765.1:20390754-20690754 GCF_963514075.1 Conger conger
CAGGCTAGTATGATATGAACACAAGCTAGAATGATACAAATACTGAACTGGTCAACCAGAACCTACCTGGAGCTGTTTCTTTCAGCAAGGATGATTCAAACACGGGATGCAGGCTAGTAAATAACCAAAAACATTGCTCAAACCTGAATTGAATCATGAACCGAACGGTGAGAGTTGCTAACTAATTCTTTCTCATGGAGAAGAATGCGCACTATAAATATTTAATACAATTATACATATTTCAGAGCTTCTGTTCTCTGATTTACTGTGGCCAGGAATAGCATGGTTGGCAGTATTGTCATTTGCAGGAGTTGGTGCCTCAGCTTTGCTTTAACAGCATGTCAGATTTATGAATTATTTGATACTCATTACATAATATTCAGCATATCCTGTCTTCAGCCTTAAAACTTAGGCCAGCAGCCTGGTGGACTCACAGTTTAGTAGCCTCCATTGTGTTTTTTATACAGGACAGTACTCAACTTTGTAGACACTTTGGGGCATTCTCACCTTTTCAGACACTATGGTTTGGGGCATTCTCACCTTAGACACTATGGTTTGGGGCATTCTCATCTTTACAGACACTATGGTTTGGGGCATTCTCATCTTTACAGACACACCGGTTTGGGGCATTCTCACCTTTACAGACACACTGGTCTGGGGCATTCTCACCTTTACAGACACACCGGTTTGGGGCATTCTCACCTTTACAGACACTATGGTTTGGGGCATTGTCACCTTTACAGACACACTGGTTTGGGGCATTCTCACCTTTACAGACATGGCATATTCTCACCTTTACCAAATATTACACAACATTAGGAGGAAACATATCGTTCAACCCAGAACCCATGGCAAATTGTTGCAAACCGTTTTCCGATTGAACATGCCCCTGATTTTTTTTGGATCTTGAAGAACACACACCGTAAGTAGAACGAGTGGATATGCAAAACACACCTACTAAACAGAAAGTGGAGAGTGTGCTTACGCAAAACACACCCACTGTACAGGAAGTAAAGAGTGTGCTTAAGCAAACCACACCCACTGTACAGGAAGTGGAGAGTGTGTTTACGCTAACCACACCCACTAAACAGGAGGTGGTGATTGGGCGGGTGTGGTTAGCATAAACACATAAGTAACATGAGTACAGTTTAGGTCGGAACATTGAGGTTTGTTATGGTGTACCTTTAAATATACTTTAACAGGCACTGAATGTGTTGAGCAGAATAATATTCTCTGGGACCACCAAACAGCAAAATTTGCTCCAGAGAGAGAAGAAAAACCTTCAGGCAAAGAATTCTCTCTCGTCCCTTTGTGGCAACCATATGAACAAAATCTCCTTCATCTATTTCAGTGGATAGCAAAACTGAGTCTTATAAGTTATTAACCGCTGCAGGGGAGGGAGTTGTAAGGAGTTAACTTTAAATGATTAAACAATGTAATTTCATTAAAACCCTATAATGTAATTTCAAACATCGGTGTGAATAAAATTTATCTTCACAGAATATTAATACCTTGACATTTTACTTTCTGTGCAGGGTATCAGTGTAGGGCATGTTTGTGTATCACAAGGCCCATATGCTCCAAACAGCTTGAGCCTTTGAGCAATTTTTATGAAAACAAATGTTTTTCTTAAAATCCCAAACATTACACTAATCAGCTCAAGCTAGGTTTTGAAACAAGCAGGTAGCTGGATGACCTGTTCTGATGGTTGACCAGTTCAGACCAGCTCCCAGCTCTGCATGGTTTAGCTGGTTGAACATTTCAGACCAGCTCCAAGATTGACATGGTTTGATCAGCTCAAGCTAAGTACTGCCAGCTCAGAAAAGCTCATATCCAGCTTGACTAGCTTTATGACCAGCTTGGCCATGCTGGTTGACCAGCTCATACTCAGCTAGACTAGCTTGTGACCAGCTTCACCAGCTGGCAGAGCTTGGTAAACAATTAAGTGTGTGGTTGTAAACAACTAAATAAGCACAAGTGAGTAAATTGACGTTTCCATAACAGAAATAGAGCCATAAATGGGTATATACAAGCTGACTCTATCTGTCATATCTATCAGTAAGATTCCTGTTTAACATGGAGGAATTTTAATATCAACTAGCCATTGTTGTCCACAACAGCACTGATATAAATTCATTGATATTGATAATTAGAACTGTGTAATGTGTGTTTATAGTAGAGTATAAAGTCGTGTGAGTAGACAGCTGTACTGTAGCCACGTGATTGTCAGGTTCCTTTCAGATCCAAAACCAACCCAGTCTGACCCATACCTCCAGATCATGTGACACAAATCAGATCTGGACAAATTCCATCCATTTATGGTTCAGTCCAAATGATCAAAATATGACACATATCAAATAAATGTAATAAATCAGATATGGATATACTGCAATAAAAGACAAGCATGAACAGGGCCGAATAAAATACCTTAGAGCACAGACAAATGGACTAATACAGGTTTTGAAAAATAAACTTTAAATATAAATATTTTAGTTATATTTCATTTATAAAGATAGAATGTATAAATGAGGCCAACCAAACTCCCAGAGGCCAACCGAGCCCAGAGAAGGACTACAGGTCCAGGTCCAATACTGGTTTTGGGAAATATATGTTGTGTCAAAAAAGGAGGCTTATGGTTGATCTTATCGTAGAATTTTTAACATTTTGAAATGTGTTCATGAAGTGGAAGCTATTTACAACGCAGTTACATCAAAAATGAAATGAAGCTAAAGCAAATTCAACACTGGCACAATAAAGTGTGTTGTTTTGGGTTTTTTTGTTTTTTTACATATTTGGGCTCTGTGCATGGAGCAGAGCAGGGCCCAGGCTTGGCAGGGCCAGACAGGCACCAGACTGTGGCCTAAATGACAGCCCTAGGGCCCAGAATGACTTGTTCTCACCATTAAACTTTACAGTTTTAGTATAGTTATATTATTAAAAACAAGTTTGCTCATCTGGCCAATCCTCATTATGGGCAGAAGCATGTCCAGTGCTGATTGGCTTAAAATGCATCTCTCTTCTGTGCCCTTTAATGTGGGACAAACCGTTTAATACAACCCTAATTTCACACTCACACACATAAATAATCTCCCTGTTTCAACCACTGCAATTAGGCTATAGCATCATTAGCCTCACTTGCCCTTGCATACATATCATAATATAAACCTGTCTGGAATCTAGAATAGATTGTAATCACCTTCAGAATAAAAGCACATCACTGTACGTCTCAATATGCATTTGCAAATAGGTGTTTATAGTTTGGAAGAGGTCATGAAGGTAATCCTAAACTGTTATTATTCACGGTCTTACTGCAATATTGTGGCCATCATTGCAGTAATTGCAAAAAGCACAGCTGCTAGATAGTGGAGTGTCATGGTATAGCTACAGAAGAAAGTGGAAAGTTGTAAAAAGTAGATCTCCGGATTTTTGCCCAACACCGTTCCAACATGTAATAATACATTATGGTGAATAGCTGACCTTCAAATCTTAACGTATGATCATTATAATAATATAATAACTCGCTAGCTCTCTATTATCATTGAACAGAAATTGAATAGGCTAGTTAAACCTGGAACTGGGCCAAATGAGTCGACAGGATTAGGCTGTACACTTTGTCCCTGTAAATTCTAAAATAATAACCTGAATATATGGCATACATGATGGTCTCAACCTTGGCCTGGTCTCGTACAGTTTTATTAGTTATTCTGTTCAAGCCGATAGTGTCCCTGCACCTGCAGAAGCAGAAGCGTTGTTTTTGATAAGCAAAGACAAATGTGAAAAAAAGGAAATTTCTCCTGGGGCTCCAGTGTGATTTTTTATTTTCGTGTTTCATTTTCTTTAGTTTTTTTTTATATATATATAAACACGGGGCTAGATGCAATCTGCCCTTAATATTGACTCACAAGCAAATGTTTGTGTAAATGAGCAGACAGTGTTTGTGCTGAAGAAACACTCCTCTGGGTTGATGATCGTGTTGTATAACAATAATGCGACCTTCCATGATCTCTTTTTCTCTTTTTACCTGTTCTGTTTTTCTTTTTTAGTCATTCAATTCCTGGCCATGGGACACATTTGACACGTGAAACAATGAATTTAAGGACATGTGTGTCTGTGTGTGTCTGCGTGCATTATAAAACCCTGATTCAGTCCACAAACACACATGCATACACACACAATCACACACGCACACCCACACACACACACACACACACACACACACATAATTCAGACCATAGTACAGAGTACAGAAACAGCCAGTGAAATGTGATTGTGGAAGCCCCACTGAGACCACTGTCCTCCAGGTCACCTACCAGCTGCTTGCCCTGGCACCAGACCAAAGAGGCAGCTTGCACAGTCCTCTACCTACCACTGCACTGGTGGGACCGGCACACACACTTAGGTCCATATGTTCATATCCACACACACACACACACACACACACACACACACTCTCTCTCACGCAGACACACACACAGTCTGAAGCAGAGCTGGTATCTACTAGATAGCTCCTCAGATGTTTCAGAGAGGGGTTCCTCCAGGGGGTATGGGGGTGGGGTGGGGGTGGAGGTGCTATATATTGAACAGATCTTGATCTTGTAACACTCTGTTACACACTGAACTGGGCTGGCCTGTAGCGTAGTGGTTAAGGTAATGAACAAGGCCCTTAACCCTACATTGCTCCAGGGGAGGATTGTCTCCTGCTTAGTCTAATCAACTGTTTGTTGCTCTGGACAAGAGCGTATGCCAATAATGTAATGTAACTACAATTTTCATGATCAAATTGCGTGCAGTGTCACTGCAACTATTGCTTTCCCAAATTACTCCTTTGTTTTGCATTCAAGATTAATTTACATGAAGTAAAATGCAAATACAAAATTCCTTATGAGAAAAATCACCATCTGACACATTCATGAATGACCACTGAATCCAAGATGTGCCACATATCCAAAAAAAAGAAACACACATCAAAAAGGCCTTTCAAAAATGCTTGGAAAATATAAAATAAAAAATATATTTTCATTCTCGACTTGATCCAGCAATGAGGCTGCTGAAACTTCCGGGTACAGTGGTACCCATTGTTCTATGAGTTATTAGCGAGCTTTAAGCTCTATGGGAATTGGATTTTATCCAATCTCGAGACTGAAAACGATCTACGCAACGCCATCTTGATGGCCAATCAGGGCAAAGATGCGCTTTAGCGACCGAATTTACATACGGTGGCTATATAAGCGACATCGCAGGCCGTCATTCTTTCTTCGAGACAAATTTTCAGCGAAGGAAAGAGACAGGGCCTGTGAAGCTTAAAGCTCGCTAATAACTCATAGAACAATGGGTACCACTGTACCCGGAAGTTCTATTTCTTTATTAGCTTCACTTTAAGCTCTATGGGAACCCTATAGCCCACGCCCTGTCGTCAACATCAGCCCCCTGATGCAGAACAACAGGCGATGGCAGTGATAGCCAATCAAGAGGGGCTCCCCTCAATAGCCAGCCCTTTTTTATGCATGAAAAAAAGGGGGACTGTATAAACCGAGGAGCCACAACCATCCCCAGCGCTCGGTTCATGTAAACCAGCTACCGAATACCCAAGCCGGGAGATGGCCAATATAAACATGCACGCCTCTAGCCACCGCGTAGAGGCGTTGCACATAATGTGTTTGAGCAGCAGCTACGTCCGATTGGACGCTGAGCTCAGGACTGCATGCGCCACCGACGGTGTCGATGCATCCAGCAGATAGAAACGCACAAAGGCGCATGGCGAACTCCATGACGCCGCTGTACAAATGTCCTGCACACTGACCCCTTTAAAAAGTGCCCGAGAAGCTGCCATGCTTCGAGTAGAGTGGGTGCGAACCTCCGACAGAGGGGGCAAGCCCATACACTCATACGCCCAGTTGATTGCGTCAGTAAGCCAATGGGAAAATCTCTGTGCCGTAACAGGTTTTCCCTTAGCAGCAGCACCATAACAGACAAACAGCTGATCTGCTTGTCGAATAGGCTGCGAACGTCGTACGTATATCGACAGAGCACGCACTGGGCAAAGTTTATGCAGCATAGCATCCTCCTCATCGTCATGAGGAGGGGGCTTGAAAGCCACCAGGTCCAATACCCGTGAGCGGAAGGACGTGGTGATTACCTTCGGGGTAAACGCAGGGTTCGGTCTCAGCACGACTCTGTCAGATCCTGAAAAGGAGAGACAGTCCGGGTGCACAGACAAGGCGCATAAATCGCTTACTCGCTTAGCAGAAACTAGCGCAGTAAGCAGCGCTACCTTAAGGGACAAAGCTCTCCACTCAACGCTCTCCAGCGGTTCGAAAGGAGGGCTGCACAAGGCTTTTAGTACCACCGTTAAGTCCCACTGCGGAACACGGGGTGGGGCCACGGGTTTCAGACGCCGGACGCCCTGGATAAAACGCTTTACCAGGGGGTGGGCAGCCACCGTAGAGCCACTATAGCCAGTATGGCACGCAGAAATTGCGAAGACATACCCCCTTAACGTGGACAAAGATAACCCCTTATCAAGTAGGCTCTGCACAAAGTTGAGCACTACGGATACAGGGCACACCAGGGGGTCCTGAGAGCGTTCGAGACACCAAGTCTCGAAGGCCTCCCATCTGCCTTTATAAGCCATTGTAGTTGAGATAGCGCGAGCATGCTGTATAGTATTTACAGCTGCCTCGCTCAATCCCATGTTCACGAGCCTGCTCCTAACAGGGGCCAAGCCGTGAGGCGCAGCCTGCTTGGGTGGGGATGAAAAATGGTCCCCGCCCCCTGAGACAGGAGGTCCCGGCGCTGGGGAAGTCGCCACGGGACGTCGGTCAGCAGCAGGGCTACATCGGCCATCCACTGTTTGTGCGGCCAATCTGGCGCGATCAAAATCAGGGGTTTCCTCTCCTCTCTCGCTTTGGCTAGTACCTGCGGTACCAGACCAAAGGGAGGGAAGGCATAAAGGAGGCCCTTGGGCCAGCAATGGGCTAGCGCGTCCACTCCCAGTGGGGGCGAGCCGGTTGCTGTCATCGCAAACCATAATGGGCAATGCGCATTCTGTCGGGAGGCGAATAAATCCACTCTCGCTTTCCCAAAGGGTGACCACACCTCCGCTACCACTAGTGGGTGAAGACACCACTCTAGGGGGGAGGGACCGCCCCGAGACAAGAGGTCTGCGCCGCAGTTCAGCTGCCCCGGGACGTAGAGCGCCCGTAAGGAGCGAACTCGCGGGTATGCCCAAGTCCAGATCCTCACCGCCAGCCGGTGTAGATGTGGACTTTTGGTGCCGCCCTGTCGGTTTACGTAAGCGACTGTCGCTTTGTTGTCGCTTCTGATTAGAACGTGTCTGCCCCGAAGAAGGGGTTCGAAACGTTGTAATGCAAGCCATACTGCTGTGATCTCCAGCACATTGATATGAGGCAGAGGAGGGTTCCACAACCCGCTCGCCATCATTCCATTGCAGACCGCCCCCCACCCCTTGGTGGAGGCGTCTGTGTATACAGGGACATGAGTGGAGATAGCGCCCATTGGCACACCGACACTCAGCATTCGCCCATCTCGCCAGTGCGAGAGTGCTCTCACAACCGACTGCGGAATGTGAAACAGCTTTGCGCGGTCTCTCATTGGATCGAAATGCATTCGCTTGAGCCAGAGTTGCACCGGTCTCATGCGTAGCAATCCCAACGGAACCACGGCGATTGCTGCCGCCATTAAACCCAACAGGCGCATAATCGTGATTCCACTGATGCAGCGACCTGGGAGAAATCGGCAAGCGTGGCCTCTCAGGGAAGCAATTCTCTCCTGAGAGAGACGCGCCGTCATTGACAATGAGTTCAGCCGGAGCCCTAGGTACTGAACACACTGGCTCGGGGTGAAAACACTCTTGTCGCGGTTGATGGTGAAACCCAATCCTTCGATGTGGGTTATCAGCATCTCTGTGTGTTTCGCAGCCAACTCCCTGGAAGGGGCTAACACAAGCCAGTCGTCCAGATACGTTAAAACACGTATGCCCTGTTGTCGCAACGGGGCGATAGCAGCCCGCGCCACCATTTCGAAGGTGCGGGGTGCCAGGGACAGACCGAATGGGAGTTTGGTAAATTCGTACGCTCTTCCCAGAAAAGCGAAACGAAGGTACTGCCAATGGCGCTGTACAATGTTCACATGGAAGTAAGCGTCTTTTAAATCTACGAGCGTGAACCAGTCCCCTTGGCTGATTGAGCTCATTACGCGCTTGTGCGTTAGCATCTGAAAACGTCGTTTCAACAAATTACGGTTCAGAGCTCGCAGGTCCAGTATTGGTCTCACACCGCCGTCTTTCTTTGGAACGAGGAAATAAAGGGAATAAAACCCTCGCATTTCGTCGTGTTTGGGGACTAGGCGGATCGCGCTTTTTGCCAAGAGAGTCTCTATCTCTTGGGAAAGTGCGCTGTTTAGATGCAGGGGCATATTCGTTTCCCTTACTCCTACAAAAGGAGGAGGGGGGACAGCGAACTGTAACGCGTAGCCCGCTCTGATTACAGTACTGAGCCATGGCGTCAGCTTGCACTTCCGAGTCCAAGCACAAAGGTTGAACGCGGACCTGGTTGAAAGCAGTGCAGACTGTACCACGGGCTTCTGAATCTGCAGAAGCCCGGCTCTTAAGTGGGGGCGGGGTCGAATTCGAGCCAGCGACCTGGTGCTTATCTGTGATAGGCCGACGTAGAGTCCTGGCCGGCTTCGATTCTGAGCCGGCGAGGACTCCAATACTGCCTGAATGTCGGGGAAAAAGGCCCCTTTTGACTGAGAAATCACCAAGCGCTGATGCCAGCTTTGAGGCAGAGGGCAAGGGAAATGTTTGTGTAACAATAGGGGGAGTGTGCTTCGTGACTGTAAGGGCGAAACTCGCTCCCGAGTAGGCGCTAGTAAAGTCAGTGATACAGGAGGGGTGTCCGGTCCACTCGACCGGATCGCCTCTATGACACTCTCCCGCGGAGATTCAGGAACGCTTCTGGGCTTTCGATTGAGGCGGGTGAGCCCTGGGTGCAGCAGGGTTGAACGGCTTCGTCCAAGCCTTGCCGCTAGCAATAGTGGTAGCGTCTCTACGGCCACCGGGCTGCTCCTCAATTGAGCGCCGGGCTGACGACACAGGAGTGCGGCGAGTCTTAGACCACGAACGGCGATCCTGGCGTCTTGCATCTGAAGCAAGAGGCAGGTGCTTCTGCAGAGTGGGTCTCTCCTCATCCAGTCGCTTAAACCTCGCTATCGCTTCGGTCACCGCTGAACCGAAGAGACTGTAAAACCCAACGCTAACCCAACGACGGAATTTAGCGGGGGCTGAAGGTATCAGCGTGCTCGTCCTTCTGGTGTTGCTGAAAGAATACTAATAGGGTTAAAAAGTAGTGGCCCCTATGCAGACAGTCTAGATCAGCCAATAAACAAACCACGATACAAAGGCAGTAGTACCACTCTGCCTTCCGCTCTTTACTGGTCCGGGGCTGACCCAGAATCTCCACAATAGGGCCAATAGATTCACCTTCGTTTATCTGACTCCATTTTAGAATAATAATTTAGATTAGTTATCCACATTAGTGGATGTCGTATTTATAATTTTGACTTGATCGCTATAGGAATCCTGTACTGAGAAGAACTCGCTGAACAATCCTCTGCTGGTACCATCGCATGTCACATCGCGCGTAATGTGCACGTCTCACGAACTGACTAGCTATCTGTAGTCATTACAGAGGTCGCAGGAATAGCTACTCTCGGGTATATCTGTTTACAGCCTAGGGACCCAAGCAGACCAACATAGCTACGGCTGTGCTCGACATGAATGAACTACCAAGCGGAGGCGAGGGATTTACCAACATAGGTCTACGGGTGCTATACGCCGTGATACATTAAGTGGAAATAATCATCCTCCCTAGACCAGTTCGAGGGGGTAAACCACGCATTCCCTGTGTAACATTAAGTGTCAGTAAGGAAAACCAAACAGATCAAGTTTTAACAATTTTATTTTACCAGGCAGGTTACATACACGTAATTGCATACTAGTTCCAAATAAAAACATTACAATGCAAACCAAATTACGGAGTCTTAAACGTCATACCTGGTAATAAAAGCTACATACGGGAGTCTGGCTACAGACACCCTGTACGTAGAAACTACGTGCACGGAGTGCACGGGAGGCTGATTGCATTCTCCCAGATTGCTTAGTTTGCTGTCCTTAAATCCAAATTCTGGCCTTTGATGTTAACCCTAGAAATGAGTCACCCATCTGTAATTTGGAGCCACGCCTCCCCAGGAAGCGCAGGGGGGTTGAGGCACATGGCTTTCACTGGGGCAGAGCTCCACACAGCTTCTCCTGGTTGGTTATGATGTACAGGGTTTGCTATTGCAGAAATAAAATCATTGCACCAGTCGCACTGAAACAATCAGAATAATACCAAACATGAATATTATCTAAACTGACTTTGTCATGAAACATCCAATGCTGTACACATCATTTAGTGACTGAGTAAAGAGGGAGAGAACAATGAAGGGGGGTTCAGGAGAAGGTCAGGGCCTAACAGGCCGTGCCCTCTGAAACCTTCCCGTGCCGTAAAGAATGTTGCCCTGTCGTAAGAGTTTTACGACTGGAGGCCTGAGTCTTCCCCCACAGGCTCCTGCCCGTATGGGTGTGGAGATAAGGGGGGGGGGTTCATGATGCATGCTCCTAAATTACTTTACAGCTACATATTCCACAATACCAGAGGAAGCCAGCAAGCTGACCAGCCCTGAGTGATAATGCCAGATTTCGGCCTTACAAGACCGTCGAGAGAGACTGGGGCATCGAGGAGGGGGACCTTGTCCGCTTCAGGGAGTGCCGAGTTCGCTAGCCATAAGTGCCGGAGAGAGGCTACACTCCAGCCCATAATCCGTCCAAAATCCTGTGCCAACCCCTGGGTGAGGTGCAGGATTGCGCCCGCGTTCTTCCTCAGCTCGGCAGAAACATCATCTGCGAGGGAGGAAGTAAGGGACTCGATCAAGTTCGTCTGTGCTATCGCTAGGATAGCAAGATTGTTCGTTGCATCGGCGCCTTGGGAACCGCAGATAAACGAACGTTCAGACAAGGCAGCTGATATCTGCCCAGACCGAGTGGGAAGGTTAGGCTTCCTTGCGCTCCACCTTGCTGTGGGGGCGAGGAGATGAGTAGCCAAGGAATCTTCGAGTCGCGGAACCCCCTCCGTCTGAAGCTTTTGTCGGCCTGACACCACCGTGAAAGGCGAAAAAGACACTACCGGGGCTTTCGTAGAGAAAGGCTTATCCCAGGTTAGCTGCACGTAGTGCTGCACAGACGGGCAGACGGGGGTCGGTTGCACACCGTGCCTCGGTGTGTCGCGCCTGTACACTGGAGCCACCAGCTGGTTTACAGGCGCTGCAGGAGGAGGGGGCCAGGGGAGCTCCGCTCTGGTCGCCGCCGCTTTCATCACGACCGGAAAGTCTTTCAACAGGGAGGGGTGGTGCTCCAACTCACCCGTCGCCGTTGGGATAGCGACAGAGCCGGAAGGCTCCAAACTGTCGTCTGGAAGCATCTCCTGGTCACTAGAGTGGAGAAGGAGGTCGTCGTCCTCGTCCCCAGAGCTGTTAGTGAGGGTCAGGAGCGCCTCTTCCAGATGGGCCGTGTCAGACGGAACCCTGCCATCGCGCAGGTTCGGTCTGTCCTCCTGAGAGTGCATGGCAAAAGGCTCCGGGAAGTCACCCCAACTGGCGTCTTCGCGGTGCATGCTTGCCCGGCGCAGTAGCTCCTGCGCCCCGAGTGCAGCGCAGGCGGTGCAGGTCACCTTAGTTAAGGCCGCGAGAGCATGGGTCTCGCCGAGACACATAACGCAAGCAGTGTGAGGGTCCGTACCCTCCACGGCTGCGTCGCACCCTTGGCACCGCTTCATGGGGAATCTTCGAGCTCGACGTCGTCTAGCGAGGGCCTTTGAGTCGGGAAAAAAAGCTCCTTCCTCACAGCGGCGCGTTTCTGCTCGCAGACGAAGAACTTCGGCGTGGTAGAAACGTAAGTCTCCAGCTAGGTTGCTAACCTTGCGCTGAAAATTTGAGAAGAAAGAATGACGGCCTGCGATGTCGCTTATATAGCCACCGTATGTAAATTCGGTCGCTAAAGCGCATCTTTGCCCTGATTGGCCATCAAGATGGTGTTGCGTAGATCGTTTTCAGTCTCGAGATTGGATAAAATCCAATTCCCATAGAGCTTAAAGTGAAGCTAATAAAGAAATAGAACTACACTACCCCTGTAGCTGCATTCTAATGACCTATTATGGGCATTTATGTCCTGATATTTAACAGGGATACCTTTTTTTAAATTTGTATTATCCTAATTCTAAAAATGTAAAACTATATCCCAGGAATGCAGTAATAAATATTGATTAATGAATTGAATTTGAACTGAGATATTTAATACTGTATTGAATTGTACTGCATTAAGCAATCCGTTGTTACCTTCTGTCAATATAGCAATGAGATACCCCAGGCCCAAACTAATCTATCCACCTTATTTACTGACCTGTCCGCTTTTTACACTCTCCACGCGTTTCCTTTTTCTTTCTGTTTTAAGTCCCACAGTGACAAAATGTCAGGCTAAAGTCAGAGCCCATAGGTACCGCTGAAAATGCACAATCACTACAGTGTTTCAAGCATGTGATTTGAGTACAGATGTAATTTAGAAAGGTTCCATTTGATATGCTTTGTCTTAATTTGCATGGCTTTGTTTTCAGTTCTCATCCCTCGCTCCACCTGGCGTCTCTCTTGCTGTTCCCGCTTTGTTCTTTCACTTCCCTCGTTCCTTTCATGGAGGAAGTGGGAGGTCGGGCTGGAGTGGCTCCGGGTTATTTTTAATTATTCACTGTTTACCCATTCGCCAACAACAGCAGGAGCGAGTCAATGAAAAAGCATGGAAATAGAGTTCAATATTAAAACAATCAGTGTGTTTTTGTGAGAAGCCAAGTGCATGGTTGAGAAAACTACCTCATGAAGAGAAAATAGGGCTGGCTCATTACCTCAGGAAGAGAATAATAATAATAATAATAATAATAATAATAATAATAATAATAATAATTATTATTATTATTATACACTTTATTTATATCGTGCTTTCCAGAGCCCAAGGTCAACAAGTCTACAAAATCTGGAGCAAAGGTGGAGCTAAGGATAGCTGATATAGAGTTTTGAGGGGTTTCAAAATGGCAACAGTCTTTGTTTCCCTGACGTACATTGGGAGGGTGTTCCACAGGGTGGGAGCAGCCACAGAGAAAGCTGTTTCTGAGTTTGAGTCGGGTCTTTGGGATGCTGAGTTAAAAGCCAGAGCGGAGGGAATAAGGGGGAGTGTACACAGTTACCAGGTGAGTGAGGCAGGGAGGGACCTAAGGGCTTTAGTTGCCTTCTCAAATGTCCCAGTCCTGAGGTATCGTAAATGTGCCAAATGTACTGACGCACTTTATGTCCTATCTTAATAAAAACCAGTCACATGCATAAATGTGTCTCCACATGCTGAAATGTGTCTGACTGAATTGCAGTTAAAGTTAATAGTCAATGTTGATTGAATCTAGGTTAAAATATCTCCATGTTTTTGAGTTATGGGCAGTAAACATGAATGTGATTCCAGCAGCTCAATAGGGGTCAATAACAGAGCACACCCCCTTTATTCAGCTGTAGCCCTGCGTTTGAGCCTTTCTAGTCATTCTATTTATTTGAATTGATAAATAGTTCACTCTAATTTATTTGTCCTAAAGGTAAGGGGACAAAAACGCTGGCTTAATATTCTCCTTATTATTCTGAAAATGATACTGAAACCCAACAACCGCCTTATGGGGCCTTATGGGAGCGATCAATCAATCAGCAGCAGTTACTCAATAGCTTTCAGTCATGGAGGATGTTTCATTGTACCCCACCTTTCCTTCCTTAGCACAGACTGCAATGCTGTCTGCATGTCCCAACAGGAGGAGAGAACACTCCTTATTTTTATTTCTTTATTTAGAATCATAATTTTGCTGAAGCTGAGGGTGTAGAAAAAATAAACAAAACCTACTTGGTCAGTTTATCTGATTATTCCTCAAGGGTTAAAGTTTTTATCAATGTGATCACTTTAGGACTTGGAACTGTACTTCCCTTTAGGGTTTTCTGTACACTTTATTTTGCATTGGCCTGGATAAGAGCATCAGCAAAATTACTATAATGTCATGTAACCCGATTTAAGTAAACAAATTAATTAAAAAATAAATAAATAAATAAATAAATAAAGACAGAGTGATATTGGTGACAGGGACATCCATAGACAGACAGACTGAATAGAAAGGACAGACAAATGGACAAACAAAAAAACAAATGCAAATAATATAAACCAAAAAAATTAATTCAAGAAAATATGTAATAAAAAATAATTAAAAGAAATAAAAGGGTCAACTTAAACATGCTACATAATCAGCCCATGAAGAGAGCAGTCATCCAGTTCTCATCTGCCAGTCTGATGACTGATCAAGTAAAAAGTGTGTCAGGCTGTCGTGGGGGAGCCATGGAACCTAGCTAGCAGTTCTGGAGTTTCTCTGCCTTAATAAGCACTGGTGAGAATGCAAATCTGGTCCTGAAAAGCTGCAGGGTGTGCTGGCTTTTGTTGTTACTCAGCGCTTAATCGGTTAATTAAAGCAGTTAATTACAAGTTAACTCACTTCACCTGGTTTCTTGGGTCTAGGAGTGAGGACCACTGTTTTGGAGCTCTTCCTTTCAATTGGTCGATTACAGCTCAAAGACGGTTCTTGTGATTGGCTCATTTACATTTACGTCATTTAGCAGACGCTTTTAATCCAAAGTGATTTACAAGTTCATAGGTTCTTCCACATCACATCCAAAACTAGTAAAATACACATGAAGTGTTGTTCTAAACATATAGTCATCATAATTGCAATTTTTTAATTTTTTAATTTTTTTTGGGGGGGGGTTAGACAAGAGGGATAGAGATATCAGAAAGGGGGTGGGGGAAATCAGGAGAGAGGATTAAGGTACAGTTTGAAAAGGTGTGTTTTTAGTCTGCGGTTCATACAGTGAAGAGCACGGTGAGTTGAAGGAGAGAGGTGGAGGGGGGTTTGGGAAGGCGGGGAGGGGTTCAGTAATGAGCAGTTTTCCTCTCCCCTTCAGGACAAACCTGCAAACACATAAAGCTTCGACCCACAATTCCAACGGAGCGTCACGGCTCGTTACGCGGCAGGTGCCTCCGGCTTTCCGATCGGAACGCTTCAAAGAGAAATCCAATCAGGGCTGAGAGAGGCTCTGTGTTCTCCGCAAGGAAGAGGAACAAAAACCCCACGCATTTCAGTGAGACAGCAACTGAACACATCGTTGGTAGAGTTCCTGACATATAGTAGAAAACTGTAGAAAATACATTTTTATTAAATAAATTAAAAAGTACATTTACGCACACTGCCCAAAGGATCGTGACCTGATTCGGGTTTTCGATCCCCAGTTTTGTTCCATTTCTTGAACAAGTAATAATTTCCCAGCATGCATTGTGCAGAAACATGAAAGCTTTGTGCTTGTCCTGTGGATTTTTGGTGTTCGTGACTTACAGAACTGCTCCACCATTGTCAAGGCCCTTAACCCTGCATTGCTCCAGGGGAGGATTGTCACCTGGATAGACTAATCAACAATTGGTCGCTCTAGATAAGAGCGTCTGCCAAAATGCCATTAATGTAATGTAATGTAATGTAATGTAATGTTATGTAATGAGTTTGAGAGGTGTTTTTGTTTTAATCAACCATAACACATTTGCACAAAACTGTCTGTTGCACAAAAAATTTTTCACCACAGGGAAGCAGCAGTTTGCACACCATAGAGCCACTTGCGGGAACAGAAGCAGAGCCACGTGAGGGGAGATCTGTCTTCATACACACGCTGGCCGGACAGAGCCCGCTCCTGACTCTCAATGACTGAGCGGTTCCTCCCTGACCCAGCTGTGAGGTGTGCTGTACAGCCTCAGTCGGCCATTACGCTGAAATTATCTCTCAGATTCTGGGTCAGAATGACCAGGGAAATTTAGGGTCACTCCACATAGTGTTACACTAGAAAGATGTGCAGTGATAACTCGACTGTTACAGTATCCTTCAAAGGCATTATTTTGCATTACTGATATTTCTGTAACTATGATATCCAGGAAAACAACAAAAACACAAACAATTGCAACATACATCACAATAAATTGGACATAATTCATCTCCACTGAAATATATTCAATATATTCACAGTGCCGTAAGATCAATGACTTTAATCATGTGATGTTGACAGGAGTATTTGCAGCCACCGGTTATGCTGGATGTTATTTGGCCCTTTATTGTGAATGTTTTTATTATACTGGTTACAATTCGCAGGTACAGATGTGCAGGTGCAGATGTATCATACAAAAATAAAAACATACAAAAACTAGCAGCCCTGAGGTGCAGAGACAACATACAAAAGCAAAAACAAAATCTCAATTTCGCATTTTAGGTTTCACAGTCAACACAAATAAGGCTAAAATTGTCATTATTTTCACGGCAATGGTCCAGAGAACCAAATCCATAATATAGTTTAATTCCAAAAACATTCCAAAGGTGGAGAAATATCAATAAGAAAACCAAAAATCTGGTTTAATCCGAACTGTCATTTTTTCAATGTCTGGGAATTTTGACAGGGGAAACCGACAATGATAAGCCTTGAATAAAAAGGATTCAATTAAAGAAAATGAGCAGAAATGAATCAAGCATTTTTTAAATCAAACTTTCAAAATCTGGGCATTGTGTCTTGTCAGTGGCATGACTACCATTCACAAGGTATCATATTGATACGAATTATACTATATAACAATATCATACAGTACGGTTCCAACAGATTGAAAGAGGATTTTTTTCATAATAATAATTTTGGATGCTGTGCATCACAACCATATATAATAATTGGGTACTGAGTACTGACTGACATTGCTCCCATACAACAGGATCAACACAGTACAGTTCCAACAGCACTAATTAAAAATGACATTTTAAGCAATTCTCGACATATCACAGACATATATAATAATTGTTAGCAAATTAAATAAATAAAACAAGAATAAGTGCGGCTGAAATTATGATTTTTGCGACTCAAAACAGCCCGGACATTACTGAGACCATTTCTCTGCTATTTGGACTCGGCCTTTTAGTGCAACAAGCAGGTGTCGAGTGGTCTAAACCACACAAAATCATTTCTCCAGCTTTCCAGGGATGATGGTTTACACGGAACAGGCTTTTGTAAAAGCAGTGCTAATGCTTCATGCTTGCTGAGCGATGTATTGATTTCTGTGCTTGTGAAACGCTGGAGATGGAAGGGATGGGAAAAGCCTTGTTTGAAAAAATAAAAAAAGTTTTAGAAATTCCTGAGAAAGTGCATTCAGTTTAAGGCAAAATAGATTTAAATGTAAATAATAAGGACACATCATCGTAGGCAAATGTGTATTGTGTGTCAATAGGCATACAGTACCTACAATTACTAGTGCATACTTTCACTGAGCACTCGATTAGGTATTTATTAGACTTATTTGGTCTTCTGCTGCTGCAGCCTATCCAATTAGAGGTTTGCCGAGTTATGTCAACTGTAAGTCGCTTTGGATAAAAGTGTCAGCCAAGTGACATGTATTGTAATAAAAGCGCATTCAGTCCACACTCAAACTATGCCAGCACTGCTGACAACATTATATGCATCTACGGTTTTTATATAAAACAAACATGGCTAATAATAGTCATAAAAATAAACAATTTTGTACTGTCTGATTTCTAAACCCAGCTGAACACTGTTTTATGTGAAAATATGAAGGTGAAGGGTAAAATCTGTACAGAAGCTGTGGACCACATCAGTGAGTGTGCCTGCTTTCTGTGTGTAAGTTCACGACTCTTCATACAGAATATAACTAGCATAGCATTAGCATTTCAGTGACCTGAAAAGTTGATTCAGGTCAGACTGCCACCATGGCACAACTTGCGTGTTCACGTGCAGAGTCATCTGCGGTTTGTTGTGATTGGCTCATGGAGAACCGACTGACAAACTGCGCAAATAATGCCTGGTAATCAGAGGTAACGATGTTCTCACAACTTCCCTGCTTATCAAGAGTTCAATACATACTGATTTTATATTATTTTATCAGCCTGGGCTAGCAGGCCCCATATTCAGTCCAGTCTTACCGCACACAGCCCCAAAAACTCCCCCGTCACTTCACCCTAAATGGTTTCTGTGGTGATCAGAGGCTGGTAAAGAGCTTCGGTGTGTGTTCGACTGAGACTGGAAGAATGGGGGTTAAATTAGCCTTTAACAGGCTACTCTAATTTTGTATCTCTGCTATATGTCTTAGTTTCACAGGTCTCATCACAAACTGGCCCAAATGCATATGATCACAAATATGTGATTAGAAAGTGTCATGAGAGCGCTGACTAAGTAATATTGTCATAATCGTTTTTTGCCATCAACCATGGCTTCTGAACAATATCACAGAGGTCCGCAAAAAATCCTGTCAGCATATTCCTTATGGCAGACTGACAGCAACACTAGCTAAGAATTTTAGCGGTTAAATATGGTCTAGCAATGGGATCTTAATGTAAAAGTATGATTCCAGTATGATGCCTATGAGTCATCTGTTGTTGTACTGACATGCAAGTTTTGTTAGCTACACCACAATAATGTTTGTTATCTATTTTAATTTGCACTCTAGGCAGGTAAAGTGGATGTATCATGTTCTGTGTTTTCAGATTGCAACTGTGCCTTATCCAACACATCGGAACAAAGCACAACCCAAAAATTTTGGGCTCAGGTTCTGTAGTGTGTTGTTAGCAGTTACACACTACCAGAGTAGGCACTGCTGTTTTACCCCTGAGCAAGGAATCCGCTCTGAGTGGCTGCAGTAATCATCCAGCCGTTTGAACTGAAAGAGTGTGAAATGCTAAAGAACATAAGTTCAGGATATTTAGAAAAATGTTGCCTTTGCAATGTGATACAATTTCACATGATCCCCATGAGTGCATGTGCAATCATTCACTAACTCAAGTATGCACACACATACGCACGCACACACGTATGCATGCTCACACACACACTCCCTCACATACGAATGCACACACAAACCTGCGAGCATGCTTGCTCACACACACACCTGCATGCACACATGCACACACTAACACTCATTCACACACACACACACACACACACACACATACACACACACACACATACTTTTGTGTGTGCTTGCCTCTTCTGGAAACATCTAGCTCCTTGCTCCCCCCCACACACAGGGGATGGAATTATTGCAGTGCTGATGGACCTTTGAGTGGCCATATTGTGCTTTATGACTCCACTCCAGAACAAGTGAACGCAAGCACAGTCTCCAGTGCCCAGTGAATTTGTTGTTTTATGATTAGTTTTAGCGGTGCTGCTGCAGGATCCAGTTACAAACAGCTCTAATTATTGCCCTGAGTCTGTTGGCTTTATTGGGGAATTCATCCTCCAAGATGGGGCTGGTTCTACCGGAGGCACCAGCAGATTCCCAGTCTCCTGCCCAATTCCCATCAACCAAAGGGAAGTAAACATATTATCCTGCGTCCAAATGAGCCAGTGTTCAGTCTTCACCCTGGGTACGCCAGAAAGATCCGGCTCCTCTCCTGTGTGTTCGGCCTCTGCACAGACAAGAAAAAAGACCCGACACAGGACATAAACTAAAGATCACACTTAATGCAATGGCTTAATTGCTGTCAACAATCATCTCTCACACTTTAAATGTATTTCTGTGTGTACTGTGTATATAAACCTTTATTTGACTAGGAAGTACCATTGAGGTTAAAACTCTTTTACAAATGAGAACTAGCCAGGATGGGCTCAAATAGCAGCATCAAAATACGAAATCACAATCACAGGACCATTACAATACAGTATCATACATAAGTATGTATACATATACAATTTGAAGTGCATTACAACACATGCAGTATGACAGAACATAACACATGGCAACAGTGAAATAAACACATCAGTATTTCTTTGCAGCTAACCGTTAGAACATCTATAATTCTCAATTTAAAATTGCTTATTGAAATACGAGAATCAAATTTGAGCTTGGCCTGCAGCTTGTTCCAGGACCAAGGACCACTATCGGACATGCATGCTCTTCCATCCTCAGTACGAAAAGAGAGGACTTCAAACTGAAGCCATTTGTGCTATGTATGTATGTATGTATGTAGTATGTATTGTGACAGACGACTGGAAGAGGTGTGCCGATTGGTTTTGCAGCGTGTTGGCTCTACCCCCAAACCACAGAAGGACTTCCACCAATAATCAGACACACCGGCAGGGCATTATGCTCTCAAGGCTCGTGGAGAAAAGAAGAGCCGAACTAGGAGGAAGTTGCAAAGTACCGTGAGGGAAACTCATTTGGAGAGAGTGCGAGAGAGTTATCGTGTGAATTATTGTTGTGACCTGGACTGGCTGACTACTCCGCTCATGTAACAACACCTACTTGGTCTGAGAACCCGGCTTTGGATGAAGTCTTTTCCGCCATTCTTCCTGGAAGAACACCTTGAGCTCAGAAATATTATTCAGCCTCCTTGCATTCACGGCATGATTGAGATCTCTCCACAGATTTTCTGGGGACTGTGGTGGCCATTCAAAAACCTTCGTCTGTCTTTTCTGTAGGTACTTCATGGTTGATTTTTAGGTATGCTTGGAATCATTGTCTTGATGGAATACCCAACCACTCTTCAACTTCAATGTCTGGACTGACCTTCAAACATTAGCCTCTAGAATGTCTTGATATTTGGTGGAGTCCATTCTTCCTTCCACTTGCACAGTATTTCCTGTGCCCCAGCTGCCACACAACCCCAAAGCATAATGGATCTACCTCCATGCTTACCAGTTGGCAAGGTGTTCTTCACCCTTTCTTCTCCAAAATATGCCTTCTTTGGTGGTGGCCAAATGTTTTTAGTTTTGTCAGTCCAAATCACATTGTTCAAAAAGGCTTCAGGCATCTTTCTGGGAACTCTGCCATGTAGGTCTTTGTTGTTTAAAGTATGTTGTATTGTTGTTCTGTGAACAGCTAGACCTGTGCCTGCTACTCTTTTTTGCAGTGATATGTGGGTTATTCTGAGCATTTATCACCATTCTATCTTTCTTGGTCTTCCAGACATTGTCTTGACTGTTCCATTTATCTTCCATTTTCTAATAATGTTTCTGACAGTCAAAATATGCAGTTGCATAAAAATGCAAAAGGGTTCCCAAACTTTTGCAGGGCCCTTTTCCCTGCTACAGCACGAATGTTCATGCCAACAAGGCAATTTTCAATACAGCATTAAATCCAGAACATTAAATTTGAAAGGTTTGCTGATGGGAACAGATTATATATATTTTTTTAATGCTTCCTGACGTTGCAGCATTGGTAGCTAACGCACTGATAGCCTACAAGCACCACACAAAGGGCCACAAATCTAAGTAGCACAATACACTAACCTAATACTTATCAAATTACACATTATCAAAAGCAGAATATTATTGATTACTTGAGTACATATCCACTGTTTCATGTTTGTCCCACTCTTGACCTTGACTGTGCATATTTTTAAGGCTTTTAGTTCTCCTCAGGTCATATGGACACAGTCTAAAAAAATGGATCATCAAATCTGGCATTCTCCAAATCCAGCCCTGGTTTTCTTTCCAAGGGGAGGTAGGTAGGGTGGGAGGTAACTGTAAGTGTAATATGTGTGAATAATCTCAGAGCTGGTGCCACAGAGCTTCTGAAATAAATTTTCAGCAGTGTTAATTATGGAATACAGTCAGCATTAAAAAAATAGTAACTAGGTGGATAGGGATTAGGATAGGATTATTTTTTATCCCTAGTGTTCCCTAGGATTCTGTGCTGGTACTATTTTGGTAAAATCCTTTTTTTTTAAACACCATTGCACCTCTTAACCTTTAACACCTCTGCATGGCATGATGAGACAGGATTTTGTCTTTCTGTGGGGAAAAAAAAGTATTTCTGCTACTGAGATAAAACACTATAATATTGGAAAAGAGACATTCTGTTATTTACTCTATGTACTGTATATATCTCTGTTTGTGAATTGGAACCAGATAACAATACACTGAATGGAAGCTAAGGGGTGTGGGTGTTTGTGAACTGTGCCATGAATAGACTATATAACGTGACATGATAAGAATTAAATTGTAACAACTAAACATGAAACTTAACATGACATGAAAATGAAACGTAACAAGAAATAAAACATAAAAACGTGGCAAGACTAGAATAACATAATACGTGACATGACAATAAAGTAACTAAGACAATAACTAAACATGAAACATGACGTGACAAGCATGAAACGTGACAGTGCTGTCTGCAGAAATCTCAACTCAGGGCAGGCCTGTTAGGAAAGGTTGCCAGGTTATCTCTGACAGTGGTGAATGACCCATTTGAGAAGCAGTTGACCTGGAGCAGAGCGATCTCGATGCAAGTGGGTTCTCATACACAGCTTCGCCAATAAAGTAAGAAGCAGGCGCGATGGCAATTTCCATCTGACTCATTTGGCCAGTGAGAACACTCCAGAATGAGATGACTGCACTCCATGTTCCTCTCTCCTTAATCAAATTTGGCTAATTAGTTTCCACTCAGTGACAGTGAGACTGGAGTCACAAATAAGAGCTCCATATTAAACGCCCTCGATTGCAATTTCTTTAATCATCAGACAAAAAAGGGATATTTGAAAGCTATTTGGATTATTTGGATCCAGTGCTATCTCCTTATTTGTTTGGTTTATTTGAAAAGGCTGAAAAGAAAATCAGATGTGGCTTCAAGAGTGGCCACTCCACTGAGACCACCCTACTCGCGGTCACTAAGGCACTCCACTCTGCTAGAGCCAAACCCCTCTCCTCTGTCCTCCTCTTCCTCAACCTATCGGTAGCCTTTGATACCACGATATTCTGCTCTCTGCAATCTGCAATCGTGCAAACCTCTCCAGTCGTTCCTACCAGGTGACCTGGAGGGGCTCAGTCTGTGACCCTCACCCCCTACAGACTGGAGTCCCACAGGGCTCAATTCTTGGTTCTCTCCTCTTTTCTCCATACACCATGCCACTTGGTTCTGTTATCTCTTCCCATGACATTTCTTACCACTCTTATGCTGATGACACCCCCTCCCAAATATGCAGGTCACCACACAGATCTCTGCCTGCTTGGCTGATATCTCTGCGTGGATGACTTTCCACCACCTGAAGCTTAACCTTGGTAAGACTGAGCTTCTCTACATCCCTGCTAAATCCTCTCTGATAATCAACCTCTCGCTCACTATCAAGGACTTTGTAGTATCCTCCTCCCATACAGCCATGAATCTTGGGGTGACCCTTAATGACCATTTTACCCTTGCTCCACGCATATCCTCCATTGCTAGAACCTGAAGGTTCTTCCTCTATAACATCATCTCCTCACAGAGAAAGCCACCCAGCTCCTAGTCCAGGTGCTCGTTATCTCCCAGCTGGATTACTGCAGCTCCTTCCTGGCTGGTCTCCCAGCTTGTGCCATCAAGCTTCTGCAGCTGGTCCTGAATGCTGCAGCCTGCCTGACCACCAGTCCAGGTCGGCTCATGTCACCCCACTTCTCATTGCCCTCTACTGGTTGCCTATTGCTGCACGCATCCACGCAATCCTAGGGGGACTGCCCCACCATACATCCAAACTTGAATTGCTCCCTACACCCCAGCAAGAACACAAAAGGTGCAGATCAGCAGGAATGGCCTGGGAGAGCCTGGATACAGGTGAAACGCCATACTGCTGTCAATCACCATCAGACCAGCCACACCACTGCACCAGAAATGATTCAACCGGGGCCTATCGTTCCTTTCGTTCCGGCCTATTTCACTTTCATATAAACCCACGACTCATTTCCTTTTCTTTATTTTAACCAAGACCTCTGTGTAAATGGAGAGAGATAGAGAGAGCAGAGCAGAGAGATAGAGTGAGCAGCACCAATTTGGGCTGCTACAGACTTAACCCTAACCCTTACACTTACCCTAACCCTACACCTGGTTCGAATCCGGGTCAGCCAGGGCTTCTCTGTGTGGAGTTTGCACGTTCTCCCCGTGTTTGTGTGGGTTTCCTCCCACAGACCAAAGACATCCAGGTTAGGCTGATTGGAGAGTCTAAATTGCCCGTAGGTATGAGTGCGTGAGTGAATGGTGTTTGTGCCCTGCGATGGACTGACGACCTGTCCAGGGTATATTTCTGCCTTTTGCCTAATGTATGCTGGGATATGCTCCAGCCCCCCCGCAACCCTGTTTAGGATAAGCGGGTTAGGATAATGAATTAATTAATATATATTAGAACAGTCTTGGTAAAATATATGCTTAAATTAGAAGCTCCAGAAACAGACACACCACCACAGCGTAATGAAGTGTTTTTGAATGAGTGGTAAATTCATGTCATACCGACATTAAGATCTGATTAACACCTCCAATTTTTATCTTCACAAATGCATTTTCAGAGATCACCAGAATTCACTTTGGGTGCGTGGATATGTGTGTGTGTGTGGTGGGGCAAAAAAACAAATATTTTAGCTCTTGCCACTGCTGAATAATTTTGTTGTAATTCCAGTCATTTCTCATTTTAATTTCTATAGGTTAAATGTATCCCAATGAAGTCATTGGAGGTGAAATCTAAAACCGGATGTGATCTAAGTGACTTTGACCATGGAATGAATGTTGGTAGCAGGCAGGGTGGTTTGAGTATGTTGATCTCCTGGGATTTTCAGACACACTAGTCTCCAGAGCTTGCAAAGAATGTTGCGAAAAACCAACCAAAATATCCAGTGAGCAGCAGTTCTGCAGACAGAAATGCCTTGTTAATGAGAGACGTCAGAGGAGAATGACCAGACTGGTCAAAGCTGACAATAAGGTGACACACATTACAACAGCGCTATGCAGAAAAGCATCTCTGAACACACGACACATCATAACTGAAAGTGGATATGCTACAGCAGTAGAAGTCTAATAAGTCTAATAACTACCTAATAAAGCGCTCACTGCAGCATCATTGTTCAGTGTGATGTGGGCCGGCATTAACCCAACACGTGTTCTTAACTCTGTGTTCATCCAGGTGAACTCAGGTAACTTTAAGGATGCCTGCTGACTGAACCCAGACTGACTATAAAGACAGAATTATAAAGCAGGCAGCTCCATGAGAGAGAGAGAGAGAGAGAGAGAGAGAGAGAGAGAGAGAGAGAGAGAGAGAGAGAGAGAGAGAGAGAGAGAGAGAGAGAGAGAGAGAGAGAGAGAGAGAGAGAGAGAGAGAGAGAGAGAGAGAGAGAGAGAGAGAGAGAGAGACATCTGCTTGGCCTCATTACAATTTTCTGAGCTGCAAATTCATTTGTGCTGTGTATCTAAAGGGAAACCCCACAGCAAATGAATTTGGGTCTGTCCATGTATCAGCCTGTTTCCTAATGGACCAATCATGCATCATGCTGTTTAAAAATGGACCAATACCAGTCTATTGTTATGGACACAGGGGAAACAATAGCCCCCTCAGTGATTTATTATATTTTATTGTTTTACCACATGTATGATGCATCATATGTGTTCTGTCTTCACATTCCTTTACCAAAGGCATGTTGAGTGAGTGATGAATCCACAGAAAACTAACAATATGCCCTTGTTAAGAGCATCACAGGATTGTACTCATTAAGAAGCTCATGGGGAACTTGAGCCTGGGACATTGGACACATACAGGTCCAAGAACAGTAGATCCTGGCCTTATTCTGCAACATGTGTCTGTTTGGATCGGCGTTTGGTCTCCTGAATAGAAGAGAGTGGCTGCACTCACACCTCTGTAGCACTGAGTTATCAGTGATCACATCACTCAATGGGAAAAAGATACAGTATCTTGCTAATGACAGATTTTGGAACCATGAAAGGGACATCGGTTTATGATGTTATACACAATTATTATTATTATTATTATAAGTGTTATTTGGCAAGGTCTATACACATAAATAAGGTTTATGTAAATGTGCCAGAGTTAGGGAAGCTTGTTCTCGTCTGCAGACCGGTTGGCTGCATGTGTTTGGACTGTGGGAGGAAACAGGAGTACCCAGAGAAAATCCACACAGACACGGGAAGAACAATTCAACTGCCATTCTGCATTATGATATAGGATCAGACTAAATCATGTTTGAATCTGAAAAAAAGCCTTCTTTAATTGTGTTGCATAAACCTTTAATCTGGTTAAGTGCATCTGATTTGGGGGGTGGACGACTATGGCTGGAACATAAAACAGGAAACAGTGCAATCACTAAAGGTTCTGAGTGACAATTACAACCACTCAGCTCTGCTCACAAATACTGCTTTCTATAATTATCATTCAAAGTACAATACAGCGTTTTTATGAAGCTGTGGTAGGGCCCCACGTTTCAGTATCTCGGTTAAAATGAAGGGAGAGTGAGAGAGAGAGGAAACAGTCAAGCATTTTTTTTTTCTAATCACTTTAATTTTAATTGACTTGCCCTTTTGTGAGTGCATGACAGATTGTCGACTGAAAGGGAAAGGCTGAACGTGAAATGAGTGGCCAAATCTCTCCGCTTAAATATTTTTAGAAGACATAAAACAATGTGGCCTTAGAAAAATATTTAAAATGATTCTATATTGGGGACTTGGTAAAACAGTAAGTTTTTTTAATAAAAAATCGAATTCTGAAGAATGCAAGGGGAATTTTAATTATGAACTTTTCGAATTAAAAAAACAAACAATTGTTTTGTTTTGGGCCTCTATGCTTCCTCATAGATTGTAACATGCTTTGCTGATGATGAGAAATGTTTAATTACATATGAATCCAACAGCAGTATGAAGAAATACTTCATTAGAAACTGTGATTTTCATCACCAGACTTCAGTTAATATACCATCCTGCGGGGATGTTGCTGTGCCACCACAGTCAATCATGTGTCCTGTGATTACTCTCTCTGTGCACTGAGACCCACAAATGGTCACTATGGCTAAATTAATATTTGCAGAAGGCAGACTGGTCATGTCTGTTCATTTATGGTTCATCTCAAAGGCTCCAGATTATTACATTACATTACATTACATTACATTAATGGCATTTGGCAGACACTCTTATCCAGAGCGAGGTACTGTTGCTTAGACTATGCAGGAGACAATCCTCCCCTGGAGCAATACAGGCTTAAGGGCCCAACGGTTGTGTTGATCTTATTGTGACCTTGCGGGTCCCATTCATGTACCTTAACAACTATACTAGGCCGCCCAAAACAATTACAAAACAATGTCTGGTCATGTCCATTGCCTTGAGTGTTCTGTGTAATCACTTTAATTCCATTAACACCAAAGGAAATATTGTCTAATATAATACAATATAATAGAATTAGGTGTTTTTCATGATCCATTCAGCTTCAATTCACAGTAAGTAGAGTAAGCGTTTTCAATTTAAAATACAGCGCTGACTTCTTCTTTTGCAAAACTGAATATGAACTAATGACAATGCTATCACTTCCGTGATGCATGCCCTATCATTTGGGTTCAGAAACCATTGATCTTCCTGTCAGCTTGTTGACAGATTATACCGGGGGTCAAAAAAATTATTGAAGACACCTCTTCACGCACAAAATACAATTGCTCAGCTCCTCAAAACTGGATGTGGCAGCGCATTATTATTAGTCCGGGAGTGAAATATGACATCTGAAATCTCCTGCACTCATCTGGTCCTGTGCTCACTTTCCTTCATCGTTATCTGTTTGATTTTTCTGTAATCAATCATGAAGCGGTATGATTTTGTATATAAAATGAGAGAATATAAATAATGCAAGGAAGCTTTAATGTGGATTCATTTATGTTTTGTGCAATTATGTCCCCCCCCCCCCCCCCCCCATGCTCACCAATTCATCAACCCATTCCCCCCACTGAGAGACCATGCACTGCCTTTAGGTGGCGATGGGGGTGGTACATATCCCAACTAGTTTCCTCCATTGCCATTGATTACTTGAAAACTCCCATAGATGCACTTTTTTTCTGGTAATGTTCTACTGGAGGTGGATATTTTTTTTATATTGATAATGCTGCATTCAGTTACACATCCTACATTATAACTGCTGTCATAAACACACGTTGACATTATAAACAGGTTATAGCACTTTTATTGTCTGAGAATTGTTCAGTTCTGTCACTGGCAGGGTGTAACACTTTATTACAACTCGGTCTGAGAGGTAGCATCAGCTGAATAAATCTGCTCCTAATACCAACCCAAAGTCTGCATGTTATGAATCTGAACAGTAGTTGTGTACTAGTCTCCTCTTCAGGCACACAGTAAATATGTTGTTGTCTTTCTAGCTGGTAAAGTGCATCCATTTATTTTAAAACCCGGAGAGAGTCTGTTCACAGTGAGCACTGCTCCATGTTTAACAGGAATTCCATTTAGATACTCCTCTCTCAATGCCACATTGCACTGTGGGTAGGCTAAAGCCTTCTGTGGAAGGTTCCGGCTCTTTCTAAATCAAACATGATCTGGATGGGGAGAGACGACGCTGTAACAGCATGTAGGACCGCTGAAAGTGCTCACACGCATGCCGCAAGACGCAAGGAGAAGGGAACAAGTGTGAAACAACGTTTTCCAATAAAATCGCACACTTACGTTTTGTTCTGCGAAAGCCGGCTCTCAGGAGACGGTTAGCGCAGACCGGAGCTGACATGCTAAAAAAAGAATCTATGCGCACGCAGATTGGGTCAGACTCCTGGAAAGTGTTAGCTAGGGACGGTGAAAGTCTGGATGACGTTCTCACGTACAGTACACACACCATACAAGGGATGCTGGGAGATCTTTTTGTTTAACGTCATAGCTGCTTATGTTCAGAGTCAGTCTCTCTGCTACCACTCACTATATCACAAACAGCAACAAACACACCAGGTTCACTTTCTCTCCTCAAACTGAACCATCTGCAATTGATCCTAAGAGAAAAAGAAAAAACACTCATTTTTACATCCCAAATTGTGGCGGATTACCTCAACAGAAGGATTGTGTTGATATTCAATTCAATTCAGTTACATTTTATTTTATTAAGGACTGTCGCAACGATGCTTTACATCAGGGATCATCAAATCCGGACATCAAATCGCAATAATGTGGTGGAACATTTCAAATGTTGTGTTTGTAGTTTTAGAAACACTAAACCAAGCGCTAATGCAAGTAATTAACAGTATTTTATTCCAAAGATGTCTGATGAGTGTACCCTCAGTGTAATAAGTCCAGTATGAGTGGTTTAGCGCCCCATAGGGCTGTAGGATGTGCATGTGGATTCATACCCTGTGTTTCAGTCGCATTTCAGAGCACACAGTGCGCAGGCTGGAGGCTGAGGTCCTCCAGGGTCTTCAGATAGTCTCCTGGTGCAGGACAGACCACCCCGAGGCCTCACAGATGAGATTACGAGATTACGATAATTACGTCTTCAAGACGTAATGTATTCATTCCTTTTTCAGAATTAAGGTTTAAAAATAGATTTTTGTTAAAGGCCAGAGCCTTAATTTACTTCAGTGAGAACAGTAAAGGAGTGGTGCCCGGTCCATCGAAATCAAAGTATCTCTCAAACGAGATGTGTCCTTTCTCTTCAATGAGCCCTTCTTCCCCCTAAGTGCTCATAACTGCTCTCATTAATGCCCTGCTGAAAGAGGAACAAGGCCACGGACAGAAATCCGGAAGACTGAAATTATTTTCTGTAATAATTCAGTCCAAAGGGCAAATTATTGAACATGAAAAGTTAAAAATGTGACTATGTGTTCTTATATCTATTCTGTAATAATCATAAATATTGATGGAATGTATGGCTGTTTCACATTATTTACTTGAACCTACATAAAAATAAAAATAAATGTATAGTTTTCTGCAGTGGGTGAAGAAAACCAGCAATTAATAACTGGAGAGACAAGATGGCAGCCATGCAAGTGCTCTTATTTTAACAAGTCAGTCACTCTAGAATAAAAATAAGTACCTTCCCTTCTGTTTTTATTCAGACTAAACAGGTTCCCAGAGGGCAGTTCCTCATGTGTGAATTGTGTTCATTTTTGGCAGATACGGTTAAATAAGCCATTCTCAATGCATCAGGAAATGTTGTATTGGGTATGATTTTCTTGCCAAAGTTGTGAAGCGAGTGGATCATCAATTTTAAACTCCAGAGTTGTGTGCACAAGTCCACCCAGTGGGTTTCATGAGGAGCTGTGTGCTGTTCTGATGGAGAAAATCTGAGAGTGTTTGAGTTTGTGAAGAAGACAAAAATAACAGTTTCTTGGTTTGAGGTGAGCCTTGACCTGAAACTCAAACTCTGCTCAGAAAAAAACAACAAAAAACCTGCGGCATATGCAAAATCTGAATACTGGAGCACAAAAATATTCTATAAACATACGCTACGGTGGCTACACCGGGATTAGAACCACCGATCTTGCGTATCCCAGTGATTTACCTTAACCACTACGCAACAGGCCACCCAACAACTTGAATAACTTAAGGAAATTACTGACGAGAACACCAAAAATGCCAAGAATAAAGACACTTGCAGTGATATATACAACCATATTAACTAAAAAAAAGATACAGCACTGTGCGTGATATTGTTATTGTGCAACGAGTCACAACAACAAATTTGCTAAATTTACAGAGATATATATATATATATATTACAATAAAAATGGGATGAAAAGCTTTCTTTTTTCATAGCAAATGTCCAAATGTCATAATTTATTTTAAAGGATTAAAAAACAAATTTCTTCCATAGACTGTCTAGAAGTCTAGAAAATGCTAACGAACCATAGATATTTCCAAAGGGAATGACGACACGAATTCTGAGGCCTATTCTAATCACGTACAGTAGGTATTTGTGACCTCACACCTTACAGGGCTAAATGGAATCCTGACTGGAGGGGATCTGATAAAATTAGAGACATTAAGATTGAAGCATATATTTATTTTCCATATTTGGCTGATGAATATTTATGTACACTTCGGGTCTCTGCTATCTCCTCTATGGCATTAGCTGTGTGGTACTATTAGTGATATCCACTGGAGCCCTGTGATTTGCATCTAAGACAAAATGAATGCCTCCTTGAATCCTGCACCACAGCTATCAGCACCTTTTTCCTCTCCAGAATTGCTGATTGGTATGCTGTGCCTAAAAGTTGTAAAACATTTTAAATAAAAGTAAATCAATAACTACATTTTCTCATTTCAGAAAAAATGGTTCCAAAAGGATCCCTTTGCTTCCATAGAAGAAACCTATCTAGTGTCAGACAAAATGGTTCTTTGTCTGGGAGCTTTCACACTTCAAGCCTATGATAGAGGGTTCCATAAATAACTGAAAAGGGTTCTTCTATGGAGACAAGCCAAAGAACCCATTATAGTTTTTCTTGTTACCGTGGCTTTGCAAGTTGTTTCTTTGAGTTTATTTCTGGATGATCTGTGTCTCTGTTCTTCTTATTATTTTTACAACACGTCTCCCTGTGCCTGTTTACCCTCACACAGATGCTGCAGCCCCTGATTAGTTTCCTGTGAGAAACTGAAATATGAATCAAAGACCCTGCGTATCGTTGAATTCCATTACATTACATTACATTACATTATTGGCATTTGGCAGACGCTCTTATCCACAGCGACGTACAACAAAGTGCATACCCATAACCAGGGATAAGTTCGCTGAAAGACCCTAGAGGGAAGTACAATTTCAACTGCTACCTGTACAACAAAGATAAGGACAAGGGCCATTTTTTTTTTTTTTTTGAACAAACAAACAGAGCAAAAGTGACCAAAGTTAACTATCCAAACACTGCTTACCTAGCCAACTAAAAATACCGATACACAAAGCAAGTCACAGAGACAACAATTAAGGTTCACAGGGAGGTAGGGAGGGATGGGGAGAGGTGCTGCTTGAAGAGGTGTGTCTTCAGCTTGCGCTTGAAGGTGGGGAGAAATTCTATAGTTCTGACCTCAACGGGGAGTTCGTTCCACCACCGTGGAGCCAGAACAGACAGTAGTCGTGAGCGTGAGGTGGAGGTTCTGAGAGGGGGAGGTGCCAAGCGGCCTGTGGAGGCTGAACGAAGAGGTCTGGCAGGGGTGTAGGGTCTGATGATTTTTTGCAATTCCAGTTGATTGATCTTGCTGGTTGAGCCCAAGGAGGCTTATGTGTTTGAGTTACGCAAATGACTGAGACATATACAGCATGCTATTTGTATACACACCACACACAATAATATTCATAATTAATACGTTTCTTTCCCAGTTGTATTCATAATTCGTCAGAGCACTGACAAATTGATTCCCCAGAAACAGCCCAACCTTTTCAAGCGTCAACAGGAAAGAGGAGGTGAGAATTCTTCACCCGTCACTCATAATAATAGTCTGGAAACACACATGAACCATGCATGGAGGGGCACAGTGTGTGTGTTTGTTTGTGTATGTGTGTGCATGTGGGTGTGTGTATGTGTGTGCATCTGTGTGCCCTCCCCCCACTTACATTATGCATCCATTTGTCACCACATGTGAGCAAAGATCATTTCTGAGTGCTCTAAGATGATCAACACCCAGAGCCAAGCCCAGCATAAGACAAGGTTTATTCTTTGACAGACAAACGCAGAGTAAAATAGTAAAATAAAAATGATTAAAATGATTATCCTGGTGGCGAACTAATAGAATATAATTCATATGTTTCAGAAATAATTATCAGAAAGGCCTACAGTCAGAACCATTGTGAGGGGAAAGTGGACAGTATTTGCAGGCGTTTAACCTGATTTCTCAATATGGTTCACAGTGTGAATGCTCTTCAGCTAAACTGCCTGTAATTGGGTGAATAGTGGCATAAGGAACATGTTCTAGACACTAAAATTGGAACAAGTATTATGCCAACCCACAGATTTCTGATTAATGTTTGAGCCCCATTCTGATTACATATATAGCCAGAACACTAACATCATGAGTATCTGTAAGATTTCATTAGCATAAGGAATGGACATCGGAAGTTCACTGTTCTACACCAGTTTAACTCTTAGCCAAATTCACTATTTCACTCTTGTATTAACTGTGCTCTCATCCATACCAAGCTAAATATGAGGGGTATTCATATAAGGCACAATGCAGAGTCTGTAATGACAGAAATTGAATAGGAGGTTTGATTAGTTCATTGATATTACAACTGGCATGTACAAGCACACACTGCACATGAAGTAAATATATTTTATAATGTATATAATGTATGTATTCATGTATTCTGCTTGACATGTTTCATACAGTGTCTTGGTTGCAACAAAATTCATAAAACGTTCTACTCATGAGAACATCAAACCAGTTTAATTTTACCACATAATAAATGTGTCGAGTGTGTCCTGTTTGCTCTGGATTCAAAGATGACGGCTCATTACACAGGTAGCCCTGTGACCTTATAATCCTGGAGTCTGTGTTAACAGGACCTGAGCCCAAAGCCTCCAAATCCGTATGTGCTAATTCATCAGCGGCTTCCTAAAATAATAGCAGCAAAGTCAGGAGGCTTACAGAGGTGAAAAGGAGCTTTGTGACGGACAAGTGCAGGATTTTCTGTCTTTGTTCTGCAAAGAAATGTTTTCTTTTTCTGAAATTCCAACATTATCATGTGTTCTGTCTGACATTTAAGTTATTTTTCTTCCTGTAATGAAACTTGCATGAATAGATCATGAGCAATAAGTAATAAAAGTCCTAACCATAGCTGATTTATGTGCCCCAGTCAAATAGTTCCATAAATTTCAGTTACGTATGTGTCATTTATTTATTAATATTAACATATTAAGTTTTTATCAGGACTCATGAGATACTCTCCTTTATTAATTACAATAAGTTGGGTAACTGCACTGAGTGAAACCCAGAACCCTCCCAAATCTGGAACATGGACTGAATTAAAAAGAGCTGTACCCGGTTTTTTCTGCAGTTATACAGCAAACTCAGTTATTCTGCTTTGTGGAACAGGTACCTAGGCTGTTTTGGAGATGTAAGAAATGAAAAAAAACAACAACAACAACAAAAAAAAAACGAAATTGTAAGTACAACAACAGACCTCTTCCTTCAAAATGAAACTGTGATGGTAATGAAGAGTTGCCATACTGATGATGATGATAGCATTGCTGGTGACTACTATTACATGTTATTATTATTACTCATTATTTAGCCGACACTTTTATCCAAAGCTTCATACATTTCATTAGACTAAGCAGGGGACAATCCCCCCTGGAGTAATATGGAGATAAGGACCTTGCCCAAGGACCCAACAGTTGTGCGGATCCTATCGTGGCTACACTGGGGATTGAACCACTGACCTCAGTCATATACCTTAACCACGTCCTCTAGACGCTTTGGAGAGTTATTAAATATGATGCTGTAAGCACTGCACTGGAAATGAATCCTATCAGCTCTTCTGCTTCTATTCAAACATGTAATGCTCTTTTAAGACCACAGGAGATTTCTCTGGCCGTGTATCTCCATAAAAATTGCTCCTCTCTGCTCTGCTGAAGCAGCACTTTTTACATCAATCACACTTTTCTACGGCTGCTGTGGCTTTGTACCATAACGACACCCTATTATCCCACTGTGATTGGAGGGGTACTCTCAATGACTTCATACTTGGGAGATATAAAATGGTCTCTGATGGTGTTAGCTACTGTACATTGACCCTTATTTAAAAACAGATATCATTAAAACATAGTTATAAGGGTTGATGAAAATATTAAAATATTCCAGGATATTTCAGACTTGCAGGCTTCATTAACTGTGCTGATATGACATCATAGTTTTCATTTATTGTGTTTACTCAAATTACAAATTGTGGTTTTCATAAAGGGACAATTCAGCAGGCCTTCAGAGATCTTTTTGTCTTTAAGAATTATTTTCTGGCGAGTTTCCATCCGTCTTTCATAGAAAACACCAGCGATTCGCTGAGCACAGATTAGCGAAATATCGTCCTTGCTGTGGCCCATAGGTCTGCTGGCGAATGGATTAGTCCGATTAATATTTAATTATTTGGGTTCAGTTTCATTGTTCACTGGAACACAAGCCCTTCAAGAGGACCCTAAGGCTCAATCCACATGGCTCCACACAGACAGACCTCAAACCCCAAATACATAAAACGTCTTTAACTAAACAAAAACATTGTGTTCCTATTCGCCTTCAACACACAACTGCACACAGTCTCTGTCATGTGGACTATATTTTTCCCCATTACAAAGTCGGCAAATAAAAATAATGATGTTATGAATGACAGTAAACAGCATATCAAACAATAATAAAAAATACAACTATCTAGAGCACAGTGATGTCACATTCTTCCTGAAATCGACACCGATGCTAGCAGACATGCTCCTATGGGGAATAGGTATCCTTTCTGACAATGATGCATTATGGGTAGAAATACAAATCTCTCACTCATCAACAGGCTATGGGCAAACATTAAAGTTCTTTCAAAGTCCTAAACAAAACAAAATAATACAAATCCAATCTTCTTTGAAAGTGGGTAAATTATTTAATATTCCATGCATACCTGGCCTTATGGTGATGGTGTTTGCACAATATTGTCTTCAAATACATACATAAACAATGTACAAATAAAATAGCTCAAATATTCAATGTAATATTATACACTCAGTGAGCACTTTATTAGGTATTTATTAGACTGATTGATCCTATGCTGCTATAGCCTATCCACTTAGAGGTTTGAGGCATTGTGTGTTCAGAGTTATTCTTGTGCGGTTATTAGCGTTACTGTCACCTTCCTGTCAGTTTTGACCAGTCTGGCCCTTCTCCACTAACCTCTCCTATTAACAACACATTTTTTCCGCACAGAACTGCTGCTGATTGGATGTTTTTGCCACCATTATCTGCAAACTCTAGACTATTGTGCGTGAAAATCCCAGGATATCAACAGTTTCTGAGATACTCAAACCACTCTGTCTGGCACCAACAATCATTCCACGGTCAAAGTCACTTAGATTGCATTTCATCCCCATTATGACATTTGCTTTGAAAAACAGTTGAACCTCTTGACTGTGTCTGAATGCTTTTATGCATTTAGTTGCTGCCACATGATTGGTAGATTAAATATTCGCATTAACAAGCTGGTGTACAGGTCTACCTAATAAAGTGATCACTGGGTGTTTTGTGTTAGAGGTAAATTTTTCCCTCTTTTCCCCAAATTGTTTTACTTTGTCATTTGGGAACACACTGTAGGACATGTGCACTGTCCCTGTGGATTTCACTCTTAATCAAAGCTCTGCTCCTGATTATACTGTACGAGGACCGCAGCCCAGGCTCCAGCTGTAGCTAATTTCATGGCCTGATTGCAGCAGTCATTATTTTAATGAACAGGGCTTGTTCTTTTCCCTTGCTGAACTTCTGCACCTTAACATTTCCGCACTGAAATAATAAAAAAAGAAAACTAAATTAAATTGGGTTTAACTGATTTAATGTTCAAGGGCTTTCTACCTGCAGGAGCACAGCGGAGCTGGGCAGTAACTGCAGCTTGTGCAGTTGATGCAGACGGTTGGTACATGCACCTCTGTCACAGGGATTCACTGCTGACCCAGGGCCTGTCTATCACAAACTCTGCATCCCTCCTGTCCACACTTGAAACCAGTTATTTGGCCGAGCCTGCCGTCCAATAAAATCTCTTCAGCATATTTTTAACACACCGTGTCAGCATTGTGTGTCTGCAGTGTCTTAACCACAGTTCTGTAATGGCTGCTTATCTTTCCTGGCTAGGCATCCTGGAATTCCCCAGGTGTGAGGTGTCTCTATGGTCAATTTAGTGAAATTTGTCTTCGCTCAGTCAAGCAGAAGACAATCCATCCTCTTTGAGTGCACGGCCCCCTTATTAAAGCATTATAATTGTCAAGTGGTTTATTAAATATACGCGCTGTGGTCAATTTAATAGCTGCCGTATTGACATAACTGAATGCACAGTTAAAAACATACTCTACTATAATTAGAGTATAATTGCTACTATCAATGTACATTAAATGTGTGCATGCTACCTTTACCCGGAATGTATTTTGAAATGACCTGCTGTAATAGCATTCCTTGTTTATACTAGTTTGTTCTTATCGCTTTTTGCTAAATGTTGTGAGTGTACGTTATATTTGGACTGAACTCTGAATCTGGATTGAGTTCAGATGCCTTTATTAATCAGGAAATGAAGTGACAGCTGCAGAAACACCTGCTGGGTACCGCTTTCATTGGCCGCTGAGAATAAAAATATGTTCCACCGCAATAACATTTTACAGCAACAAACTGAATGTGCGTAAATCATCTGCGTGACAATCAGAAATCCTCCTGAGATATCCGTACATGCACACATCTTAATTAGGTATTACTTAAGGAGATATGTCACTCAACACACAAGAACACTGAACATAATCACATTTAGCCTGTTCATACAACAGATAATTAATTAAGACATACAGGCCATATGAGTGGATGACAGCACATCAGAGACGGTTGCGGATACATATAAATGTATTTTTGTAATTGGAATGTACAATATATTGTATAAATGAATAACTGCGGATTGTTTATTTCATTTTTGGTTATAATTAAGGGGGGTACATGGAAACGGCAATCAGGGCAATACAGGCAAAGCCGTAGAATCATAGTAAAGGCCAATCAACAGGTCCAAGCAAACAGGGTACAGAAGTTAAGGCAGGGCGAAGTAGCAGGTCAGGCAGAGGTTGAAACTCAGGTAGTCAATCCAACGGGTGCAGGAGAACAGGAGGGCTCAAAGGAAGGGGAAGGGGAAGGCAAGCAGGAAGGCTGGAGCAGGACTGGACGGAAAAATAGGCAAGTGACAGGAACAGATTAAAAACTGGCATATCGAGAACTCCTATTCTTGTCCACATCTATAGTAGTGCCTAGTCAAGGTCAGTACTCAGCCAGGTCAGTGACCAGTCAAGGTCAGTATCCAGGCCTGTCAGTACTCTCTGAGGTCAGTATCCAGGCCTGTCAATACTCTCTGAGGAAAGTATCCAGGCTTGCCAGTACTCTCAAAGGTCAGTACTAGGAGTGATCTGAGTATTCGTTTTAGACGAGTACCCGTAATGATTTTTGACTTTTGGATCATTATCCGCGATCGGAGAATTGGCCTGCTTTATTTATTCATTTTTTACATTGGCTGCAGTAGTTGCACATCAGTGACAAATGCGTAACAAAGTTAACACTGTTTCGTGATAGGCCAGTTCCCCTGGTTCCTCCCCTTAGATTAGTAAAAACACAAAAGGTTGGGTGATGTGAACAGAAATGGCTGCAGAATTGAATATGAATCAGCTAGCTGGCATTGTTAGATCTAAGTTGCATCCATTTATATTCAAAATGTGTTGGTGGTAAACTAAATGGAATGTTAATTTAAAATCAATGAACAGCAACTGCTTGCTGCAAACATAGTTTGCCGTGAATATTCACTGCCTTGAATGCACCTCTAGTAGGAACTATAGTCACTGGGAGTTCCTGACTGAACTTTATCAGGTGTATGTTCCGACATAGACACACCCCAAACATTTCAAAGCATGAATGGCAGCACTTTATATGGAGTGAGCTTTCTACCTGGGTCAGACTTACTTTGTATTCGGATGCATTCTACGGTCGGGGTTGGAAATCAATTTTACTTGAAAGTAGTGTTTTAATGATTATGTCAATGAACACATTTTAGCTCCTAAAATGATGAAGTAGCTCAATTGATTTAAGCCTGTTTATTGTTAGCTTAGGTGATGGTTGGTCGCTAGCCGGCTACTTTAGGCTGACTGTACTGTAGTGTGGGTGATGGCAAGGTATAGTGCAGTTTTATTCCGACCTTACTTATTTTGAAACGTACTGATAATCGATGCAAGCCCAGTGTATTGAATGAGGTGTATTATCCCTGTCACTGAGTTAGCGGTCCGGGGATCTGGAGTGTGGTCGCTAGTCACACAAGTGTTTGTGATTTACGGAATGTTATTTGAGTACAGTATTTTATTTATTTAACAAACTGTGACAGATGTATTGCTTAAGAGTATAGTGCTTTAGGACGACGTGGGTGTGTGCTTAAAAGGCGAGTCTGACGGCAACGCGGATAGTGGTTCTTATACGCTGGGCAGGCGGCTCAGCCAAAAGTGTTCATGCACATACATAATTTGTTTTATATAGACGGTTTTGGTTAATGTTGGTTTCAATGAACTGCAAATCGCAATGTAATACGGGGGACTGTTTAAACGACGCCACTTCCGAGTACGAGTAGCCTACGGATACGAATATGGATCATTTCATTGGTTCAACGGATACTCACCCCCAGTCAGTACTGAACCAGGTTGCTGCTTCTGAGCCTGATCACATCTGTAGTGTACTGTACGAGTAAGACACAGCCTCAAGGAGGTTTTTGTTATTCTTTATTTTTACCACACTTTTTTGTTATTGTCTTTGTTTTGAGTGAAAAACATGTCAAAATCAACTCAGGGCTCAATTGGAGAAATACTACATTATTAAAACATGTAGAGAAGTAAAATCTAAAATAATACATTACACTGAAGGTATCGAGGTGCTGAGGGCCACTAACAATACTCATGGCTGCCTGCACACATTTGTATGTGAGTTAGGTGTTCAGGCCTCTACAGTGAGAGATGCGATTGAACAAGAGAATGAGTGGGGCAGAATGGAAGCTTTTATTTTGAAATTTAAACATGATTTCTCGTATATGGGAGTCAATAGACAGTGTATAAAGTACATTACTGTGTCCAAGCATTCATCTCCTTTACAATAACAGTGAATGCATAGGGCAAGGGGCATTCAAAATGTTTTTTTTTAAATCTTTGGTTCAGCGAAAGAAAGCCTTTTGAATTCTATTCTGCAGCCGGATCTACTGGAAATATCATTTTGAAGGTCAGTGAAATCAGTGATCTCAATTATGTTCAAGTGGATATGGCACAGTTCCGGTGTAAACATGGCCTTAGCCAGTCTTTCCATAGACGGGCGGATTTCTTTGCAGCAGTGTCGGGGTCAAGCCCTAGCACAATAAAATTGTTACGGCGGGGCGGACAGAGGAACCAGAAGCAGACACAGGGGTGTGGAAAATGGCAAGTTTACTCACAGGTGATGGGGCAGACAGAGCGTAGTCACAAAACAAGCCAAGGTCAAAATCCAGGGGGTCAGTCCAAACAGGCAGAGGTACAGAAATCCACAAAACACAAAGAATAGTCCAGGGAAGCAGGCAGGGGTCAAAACAGTAAAACCAGATAAACAAGGGCAAGGGCAAGGACTGGAGAACAAGGACAGGGGCAAGGAAACAAGGAGGCTAGCACTTGGGGAAGGAATCAAGGGCTCGGGAACAGAAGCAGGACAAGACGAACTAGCCGCGTGCAACTGAAAAGGACAGGTATAAATACACAGGGGAATGAGACAAACTAGGCGGGGCATGGGAGTGTGGGCGGTCTAACAAATAAACATCAGGTGAGACACATGAAAGGGTAATGGGACAATAACGAGGGGGAAACAAAAACGCGGACTGGAATCACAAAGACACACATGTAATACAAACGGCTCCGGACTAGGGAGTAGACAATTTGCAGAGAATCAGGAGATGCAGAGATACAGAGAGACAGGTGCGAATACTTCGCTGAAAACTAAGCAAGTAATCAGTGATAGAATAGGGAGGTGGAGTTACAGAACAGAATTGAAACTGGAGATGCATTAGTAAGTTAGTTAAGTGCTTTAAATTACAAATACCCAAAACTAGTGAATGTTAGTTTGACAAACATATTAGTGTGTTAGTATAATTAGTACTGTACAAATTCTATGTTAGTTGGGATTAGTATATTAGTGCTATGTACAAACATGAAATGGAGAGAAAGCAGGAAGTAAGTAATGTAAGATTGGAAGGAGGACTGAACCCCGGAACTACCGTAAACACCCGAATAGTGGGGCACGCAGACAAGGGAGTGACTGGACTAGAAAACATTCAGACTCAGACATCACAGGGGAAGACGAGTGCAAAGACAAACAAATATAAACAGAACCAGACATGAAATATGAAAAATAATAAATTACAAGAATAAATAATACTAAACAATGATACACTAACACACAGAACACAGGAACATAACAAAAATGGCTGACAGTGTGGTTTACTGCAATCGTGTTAATTGGAATTGCAGTGCACTGGGAAGGAAAACAATGCAAAATGCAGTGGAAGGGCAGGGTTTTTCCTGATCGTTCAGTGATCAGAATTTCTAGTTATTTATTTTTTTAGAAACTACAAGGCGTCAATCATTTTTATAAAGTGGACAGGAGGGGAATTTTTTATTTTTTTCAAAGTAATTGAAAAGGAATTTTTTTCTTAATACATGCAGCTATGTTTCCGCTAGCTCATGCTAACCCCCCTTGTACTCAGCATGCAAGCTGGTTTTATTCTTAATCAACTCCACTCAGGCATACAGCCATGATGGTGTACTGTAAATGGCATACAGCAGTGATAGTGTACTGTAAATGGCATACAGCAGTGATAGTGTACTGTAAATGGCATACAGCTGTTATGGTGTACTGTAAATGGCATACAGCAGTGATGGTGTACTGTAAATGGCATACAGCTGTGATGGTGTACTGTAAATGGCTTACAGCAGTGATGGTGTACTGTAAATGGCATACAGCAGTGATAGTGTACTGTAAATGGCATTCAAAACTGTGAGTTTTAATGCTTTCAAGCAGCATAAGGAAAAAAGGAAAAAAAAGGAATTAATGCAAAATAACATTTACCTGCCCATTCCCGAGATTTAAGGCGTTAATGTTTTATTTTCTCTGTTTTTAATCAGACAATTCATATGTGGTCAAAGTGCAGATTATCAGCTTTTATTAAAGGTTATTTTTATACATATTGGTTTCACCATATAGTAATTACTGTACTTTTTATACCTAGCCCTGCATTTAAACTACGTGGGGCTATGCAGGTACTGTAGGTAAAATAAAATACAAAGCGCACTATCTGCTGTTTTGTGACCAGTTTACAGTATCACCGGCAAGCAGAGTATTATTTCAACAATACAATTAGCAAGCAGTTAAATGACAATGGTGATTCTTTTTAATCAGTTGACAGCACTGGTATATATAATTAATTGATGGCTTTCCAGCAGTGTTAACAGGCCTGTAAAAAAAAACGCCCTTCCTTTTAAATATGTCATTGTTACCTTGAAAGATTTCAGAACTGTCAATCAAGTAAATAGGGAATGGGAGGTGGGGAGGGATTCAGTGATGACTGTTATGTAAAAGACATTATGTTCTGTAGGAGAAACGTGTTTGTAGATATGAACCCCCTCCCCCCAAATGGTTTCCTGTCTTTCAGTTAGCATTAGCTGCCTTAGATAACAGCTGCCAGCTTCCAGCTTTGAGGGTGTGCAGCTCCACGTTTGGGATTTGAGACTTTATTGCTGCCTTCATGCATTTTGTATAACAAAAGGATAAAAATCCTGTGAAACAAGGGTTTTAAAAAAAGCATCAAAGCGCTCTGAAAAGCAAGCTTATTTTTTATTTTATTTTAAGAATTTACTTACCTCCTTTTGATGTAGTGTTCAAAGCCAATTGGAGCCCTGCTTTATGGATAGATATCTGGCACTGGGAGTCGGCACTATACGTCAAAATAATGCACAACCCTCTGATGTGGAGCCATAAACCCCAAAGGAAGTTGTTTCATGTTATAGATTTGTAGTTTCTGGTTATAGATTTGTAGTCCATAAGTCCTGTCCAGGCCAGAGGAGACTCAACCTGGATCCCAGACAGCAGGAGAGCTGTGAGTTTTATTTTCAAACTAGCATAGGCCTGCAGGCATGCTCAGACAAGTATGAAATACACCGAAAAGGACATGAAGAGTAGCCTGACTGGTAATCAATATTTGTTGTGCTGTTTTCAAATATTTATCTGTGTTTTGGTCAGAAGCAACTGCTTGATATTGCATCATTTGTATTTTTTAAAAAGGCTTAGTGATTCAATACTTTTATTAGCCTGTCACATAATCATACGTTAATCTTACCACATTCCTATCATTTAATTATATAGATTTTTGTATGCATTCATAGTTAATAAGTTCAGAAACGTAATCACTCTTGATCCATGTTGTACCCAGTGTTTCATTAAGTCGGGCTCTATAGTCTGTGTGGATTTCAGGTGATTCAGTTTCTTGACGACAAAAGAAATCTCAGTACAGTACCATGGAAAGGAACAGGTCATTGCTTTTCACAACTTTCTCAAGGACTGAATGCCTAAAATAAACCAGAATTTATGACACAGATCAAATTAATATCTTCAAAATCAAAAATTACAGACTTTGGCTTTTGGTCACAACCCATTTTAACCATGATATATGCAGTGAACTCCATACTTGGGACAAAGACATATCTTTTGGTTGATTTGGCCCTGTACTCCATAATTTGAAACAATTCAGATGTTGTTAACCCCTTAAGTTTTTTTGCATGAATTCACAATGGAATTTTCAATCACTATGGTAACAGGATACATTAAAACTCAAGGGTCTATCCGTATAACTGTATATAAATTTTAAGATGCCATTACTTTTGCGACAACAGTTCCTCATTTTGAAACATATGGGCGGTAAAACAAGCGTGGGGGACCTTACCTTCTTTGCATTTTCCAAATCCACATACAACAAGAAACAAGGTAATGTCAGTGTCCTTTTCACAACAATGGTCTAGCGAAACAAATGCATAATAGTTGAAATCCTAAAAATGTGCTAACTTGGAGAAACGTTGATAGAATGGCCATTGTTTACTTATCATTTCTGTGGAGGAATTGCCATTGTTGTCCGTTTTGCCAATGTATACTTGTACATAGGAATTTTTAAATCTATGCTTTGTATAGGTTCTCTTGAACACAGTGAACCCACCTATACACGTCTCTGACCAGTATCGGTAATGTAGTTTAGCTCATCAAAGAACAGACTATGGGCATGTCATTGAAGTGACAAAGCATAAAAAGCATTTTAGCTAATGACATTACGTTTCAAATGATTTATAGTTTGTTAGGCTTGCATAAAACAACAGAGTATTTTTTTGCCTGTGTAACGAATCGGTAGCATTTTCAATATGCCCGCTGATACTACTTTGCTTTGACAAAAACAGTTCTTGAGATTTTATGCCAAAAAATGTTGATGTTTAAAAAATGAATAAATTGCGACACCTACATCTAAATAGAGGACTTCCTTTGGATGACTTCCAAGGAATTTCTCGTCTGAGTGTTTATTTTTGAGGAAGACAGTTTAAACATTGTTGACTCCACAATAGAGGGCACTTTTAGTGATGTGACCCCATTTTTATAGCGTTGACCTTCTAACTACATTCTCAAAATATTTCATTATTATTCAATATGCCTATAAATAATAAAAAGCATGTGAAATTGTGGAATGTGTTTGACTTGTTGATGGGGGTTGGGTATTTGACAAAAACTTCAATCAATGAATATATTAGTATACAAGATGGTATTATTGTTATTATTATTTTTAATGATCTTCACAACCTGTTGCTGTCTGTGGAGAGCTGCAAGGAGGTAGGGGAGAGTGACAGGTTTTCAGGATAAGAAGTTTTGTGTACTTTAGGAAGCAATATTTGGAGTAATTCTGACACTTAGAAAACAAACCCCAAAGAGGAACAGGACTGTCGTCAAAAGGGTTCAATAATTGTCATCATTTCATTTTGGGGAAGTCATTTTCAAGCTTGTGTCAAGGAAAGGGACTATACTTAAGGGTTCAAGCGCATGTATTAAAGATGATTTTTATATATTCTGGTTTTACTATGTAGAACAGCACTACTGAACTCCTTGTCCTGCAGGTGGCAGTGTCTGCAGCTATCATGCGCTACACCACCTGATTTCACAAATTATTTGACCAGATTGGTTCAGATGATAAGATAATTAGCGTAAGCATGTGGTGTAGTGCATGGTTGAAGCAAATACTGACAGAGACCGCGGCTCGCAGTAATTGGCTTGGAGTAGCGCTGATGTAGAAATGACATCATACCTCATACATCATACATAGCCCCTCCCGCTTCAGGGTTCCATTACAATTTGTACAAATGGCTTCAGGCGTGTTCATTTACTTCATTGGCGCAGGTATGAGAGAGCTTGATTAGTCTTGATTTTGAGTCCCTCAAAACAGATGCATTACATTGGAATGTTCATTCAAAACCACAACCAGGGAGAGCTTGGAGCTAGCATTCTGTGTAGCAGGTTTTGAGAGTCTGTGACTTTGGAAAAACACTTGACTGGATTTGCTACATGAAACTAGATTCACATTCACAAACAAACTCATACATTCTGCTCTGCGAAATAGCCCCCGACCAGATATTATTCACCTTACCCAGTAATCACTAATAATGTATTATTTCTAATTTATATACTGCTTTTTTCATACTCAAAGCACTTTACAGTGATGAGGGGGAAACTCGACTCAACCACCTCCAATGTCCATCACCCACCTAGGCAGCCATTTTGTGCCAGGATGTTCACCACACATCAGCTGAGGTGGAGAGCGGGAGAACTTATTTAGCCAATTAAATCAACATTCAAGAGTAACATATATATATGTATAGTTAAGAGCAGGCTCATGCTCAATAGATTTTATTACACAAAATATTCAGTTATACAGCTGATTTATTTTACACAGTTATCAAAATCATGTGAACGTTAGAATAAAATGTGGGATTAGGGTGTGAAGTCCTGGCAACTGAACCATCATCAGGAGGAACCTTTCCATTTTTCCAGAGATGCATTTCCATCCCTCTTCTGAACATTCGCCATCTGCCAGATGCTGATTCACCAGGAAATTATATTGAGCAATATTTACATCAGTGAAGTTTATTATTATTATTTTCCCAGGCCATATGGACACATGGAATGGCTAAGGTGGAGGGACTCGCCAGCCTTTAAAAGACCCACGGCAAAGATTTTAAGAGATTTCAAAATGGAAAATCGGAGAGGGGAATGTTTTATTTCTTGTTTTGTTTCTTTCACCATTTTACCAACCCCCCCGCCCGCCACAAACACACACAGACAAGCACACACACACACACACACACATACATGCACACACATACACACCCACACACAAACATATACACGTGCAAACACACACACAGAGACACACCCTGATGGCTATGACCATTTTATATGTGGCGAACCATCAAAGTGGACACATTATTTGGGTTAGATTAATTTAAAAGGCGGATCGCGTTGATCAGTGAACACTTAATCAGGGAAATGAGGATGGAATTGATTCCCTTTAAGTGAACTTTTATGCCAGAGTACTGCAGTAACAGATCAAGGCTCTCTGGATTAGTAAATGAAATGAGTAAATGAATGAGATCCATAGTCCAGTCTTTACAGCCTCTACATTTCCAGACTTAAGTCCCCCTCTGAGCAGAATTAGGGTGAGGCTCCATATTCACCACAAACACAGGCCAGCATAGCTTAACACAGAAACTGTGATGTCTGTTTAAAAAGGGCCAAAATGAAATTTTAAAATACAAAGAAATGCACAAGTATACACTACATTACATGTTATTTGGCAAACATTTTTTTCCAAAGAAATTTGCAGTTGATTAGACTAAGCAAGAGACAATCCCCCCTGGATTTAAGGGCCTTGCTCAAGGGCACAACAGCCGTGTGGATCTTGTCATGGCTACACTGGGGATTGAACCACCGACCATGCGGATCCCTGGCTGCCCTATATGTACCATTATGGCTGTACATGTTTGTAATTCAGAATATACATAATATGCATAACTTATATAAATAACTTGTTTTGTTCTATGCAGGCATGTGTGTGTGTGTGATTGAGTGAGAGAGAGAGAGAGAGAGAGGAAGAGAGAGACAGCATAATGTATCAGACATGCACATTTTCAAAAAGGAAATCTGCACACAAAAGAAAATGTTGAAACAGCTGCGTGTTCTGTCACCTTTGAACCCAAACCTGGGGATGCGCTGCTCATTGAGATTACAGGGTTTCAGATCCAAGGCCCAGGGAATGAAGGCATCTGTAAATGTTACTCTGTATGAATAATGCAGCTTCACCAGAGCAAGAGGCTGGCTGGAGAAACAAACGGTTTCTGAGATGCGTCTCCGCTAAAGGGAGCGCCGCCAAAGAGACTCTCTCCGTCAGAAACGTCAGATCACTGAAAGACGCTTGTGATCTGTGACTGTCTCATTCCACCCTCCTGCAGAAATATGGGGCCTGTTTAAACGCTGTTTTTAATGTTTGCATGATAGATGAATAGAAATATGTTGTGCTTTAAACTAGTGACTCGGAGTCAACTGAAATAAGAGTGTACTGTGAAAAAAATATACATGTACAAGTATATACATAATAACAAAAAATGTACATTTTTACAAAAATGTAAAAATATGAGGGTAAAGCTAGTTTTGATCATTATTTTTTTTTCTCAGTTATGCTTCTTCCCATTAAATGATGTAATTTGCAGTGATTGACAGCCCCCTGTATCAGAAGAGATAAAATCAAATATACAATCAAAATATTCAATATAAAATCAAATGTAAGGTCTAAAATCTATGGTAAGATCTAAAGTGAAATATAAGATCTAAAATTTAACATAAAGATTTAAAACTTTGTAGGTAATGTTGAGATCTGACCTCTGGTGTCCAGTCAAATGAGGAATATATTTTCAGCTTTTTGTGTTTTTACTACTGTGTTTGAAACCATTTGTCTCATATTTAGCCAGCATGTGAGGGTAGAACATGAGAAAGGTGTCTGTGATGATTTATAGGCTATGGTGAATTTTGGTCAGCTCCACCTTACTTCCTTCCCAGAGTGAAAATTATGTCCCGATATTGGCCTTTAAACATGACTCTGCCATTCTGGCCTCCCTCAGAAGTGGATCAAATGGCTTCCTTCAATCATAGGACACCATCCTGTGCTGATTGGCTGAGGATGAGCAGGAAGTTCCTCCCATGTTGAAAGCTATTGGTTAGCTCTGCTGACAGACAGGGTAGTGTGGGTCCTCTCATTGTCATTCTCCAAATTGTTCACGTTCAACTGCTTCATGGTCGGACAATTTATATCAAGATAGAGGTGATTTGGTATGTGCCATACGTGTGGCTGTGCGTCTGTTTACACTCAAGGCTAGCAATCGAATAGCTAGATATAGCAAGCAATCTTTGGCTATTTCAGGGGGATAAGAATGCAAATAGCACAGGGAATTGAATGCTGCAGTATTATAGTTATCGGAGAATCTCTTTGTGTTGTAGATGTGTCGCTTTGGTTCACTTACAGTTCATGCATGACTTTGGCTCACTTACAATTCATGCTGTGTCTAGAATCCCAATTTCCCTGACTTGATCATCCGACTTAATAAGGAATTAATGTGGACCTTTCTGTTGAGGAACTGCTGTAGACCGTAAAATCTGACACCAGTTGAAATGTGTCCCTGTTGTCGCTCTGTGTTGTGATGAGACAGTGTCTTGCATCGCGTTCAGAAGAGCGTTAAACCCAATCCTTCACCAGGAACTGCTGATATCAGAGACAGTCTGTAGCTGGACTGACCTCTTCACTCATTATGTCCTGAAGGGGTCACTTTACCAGAAGAAGAATCCAAGCCAGTGCAGCATATTAACCTGGTGGTCCTGTCTGGATGCATCTGTGTCGCGTCTCTGCTTGTATTTGTTCCAGACACTGACAGGAGTAAAATAAGTATTTACCAGCTCCAGTGCAATAATCCAGACAGGCACTGAGGCCATGTAATGAAAGGAGCCTGGCTTTGCTTGTTTAGTTACCCAACTAAGCAGAGCGCCTGGGGATAAACTCAATCACAATGCTTAGTTTCAGGAGAGTTAAAACAGATGTAGGAAGAGCAATGGAAATAAGTGGAAATATATACCGGAATGCATTTTCTGTGCATAATAAAGCTTGTGAAATTCTGCATTAGTATTCAGGCAAAAAAGCTGTTTATTGTTAAAAAGCAGTTAATGTACCATGATACCCAAGCTGTTGTATGACATGAACATCCATCCATCCGTTATCTTAACCCACTTGTACTGAACAGGGTTGCAGGGGGGCTGGAGCCTATCCCAGCATGCATTGGGCGGAAGGCAGGAATACAGTATGAACATTTCATATAGACTTTTGCCTGAGCATGAACTGCATTGTCAGTACCTATCAATATGATATTACACTTCACTCATATATGTGATATCATATGAAGAACAATTTTGCTAGAATATATATTCTAGCAAAATTGTTCTTCATTAAGGTACCTTAGTATTATGGTATAGCTAGCTTGTTATTATCAATCACTATCTAACCTTGACACATACATAGCTAGTCAGCTAAGTTAGCCAACTTCTATTGATTTATTTGGTCTTCTCAGCAGAACAACCATGCCATTCCCCCATGTATATAATGAAGTATTTCTGCTTTATATTACATTATAATCACTTGACACACAGTCTTATTCACACTGAGGTAAATAGAGGAGTGTTACTCTGAGTAATAGTAGAATGACCAAGATGAAACACAACCCAATGGATTATCAATACGTATAATATTGACCTAACAGTCAAGAGCTAGCCAACATGGTGATAATGTTCACATGACTGCTTTCGCCAATGCAATGAAGTATGTACAGTAGCTTCCAAAGTCACATGGGGATTAACCTCAGAAAACTGGAGGGTAGTTTCTCTATAAATATTCATAAATATAGTCACTATAAATTATGTAACTGGCAACCCTGTTTCCTCATGTAAAAAAGGGCTGGTGTGAAATGTGCTCAGACAGGTAAAGGACAGGTGATGGACAGTTAAAGGCAGCCCAAACGGATCCTGATGAATATAGATCTACAGACAGGTAAAGCTAGCTCAAATGGACACTGATGAATATCGATCTACAGACAGGTAAAGCCTGGACGCTGATGAATCCAGGTCTGGTGTGGAGGCCTTCATTCTGCGTATTTCCCACAGAGACTGACAGCCCAGTCTAGCACTCTGCTGCACAATGGCACTCCAACCCGACCACAACATTCATTCAGCTGCTCACACAATGCGCCGTCATATCTGCTAAACTGCAGCCAAGCACAAGTCATGACAATGAACACCAGACCACCGTACTGCAGAGCTGTACATTCAACCTGACTGTCCACTTTTAATGAACAGTATCAGGAGAGGAACAGAATGGAGAGTTAAAGAAAAGAGCTTTAATAAAATTAATAGCCAATTAATTGTGCAGCTACCATTTTGTTGTAACAGTCTGCAAGTGAAATGGACTGTAATTAAAGGTATTTTTTACCATGAGTGAGTAAAATGGACTGTAATGATTTTTTTTTTTTACCATGGGTGAGAAAAATGGACTGTAATTAAATGGGGGTTTTTTTACCATGGGTGAGTAAAATGGACTGTAATTAAAGGTATTTTTACCATGGGGGAGTGGAATGGACTGTAATTAAAGGTATTTTTACCATGGGGGAGTGGAATGGACTGTAATTAAAGGTATTTTTAACACAATATTACAATATCTATTTATGAATGACTAAACTCGGTTATTTTCCACAAAACACTGCACTAAATAACTCCCTACAAAGCTGGTATTTATGAGCGGTGAATGAGTACTGCATTTATCTATATCTGTTTTCATTTAACCAACTGTATCCGTGTTCATCAGTGGGCGTGACTTAACCCGGAAGTGGGTGGGCCCCGCAGGCTGTTTGATCAGTGCCACCACTTTCTCCGGTTACTTCTGACTTTCACCTTTACAAAGAATTGTCTGTCATTTCTGTAGTCCATCCAGGGGCCTTGCAAAATCAGGTGAATTTTTTGGTCATTGTAGGAAGTTTTAAATTGCAGAAAAATGAAAGGAAAGTCAGGCCGAAAGGCCCCAAAATGCCAAGAACATAAGCTGAGGAACAAGAGAGCAAACCACCTCTACAGAACAGCCAGAACAGAATTGACTCTGCCAGGGTATTTGAGCACGAGAGTAAAACATGTAGAAATGTGTTTTTATTTATTACGAAGTATACAGTCAGCTTAAGAATGACTGACACGCTTTTTAAAAATGAGGAAAAAATGCTGCGTACAAAAAACCCAATAATAATCGTATGCTCAGCAAAATTACTCAGTTCAGTATTGCTCAGTTCCTGCAATCAAATCAAGTTTCGTTTTTAATGTGCAAATGGCCTTTGAGCTCATGTGCCAGGTTCCTTTAGTTTTTTATATCATAAACTAAACTTCCTTTTCAACATAACAAGCCCATGCCCCGTTCGGCCATTTTATCAATTGGGCTTGATACATATATTGGCTAATGTATTATAGGGAGTTAGCAAAATGGCAACATGAGAGAGAGTTGTTTTAAATGCGTTATGACCTAACATACAGTAGGCTACTACAATTTTCACTATTTCAGAATGCCGGGACATTGCCTACCTGGCTAACGCCCACTGAGGGAGCCTTTATACGACATAATTATTTAAATGGTAAATGGTTGGCATTTATATAGCGCCTTTATCCAAAGCGCTGTACAATTGATGCTTCTCATTCACCCATTCATACACACACTGACACACTGACAGCGATTGGCTGCCATGCAAGGCACCGACCAACTCGTCAGGAGCATTTGGGGGTTAGGTGTCTTGCTCAGGGACACTTCGACACAGCCCAGGCGGGGGATCGAACCGGCAACCCTCCGACTGCCAGACGACTGCTCTTACTGCCTGAGTCATGTCGCCCCCAAGCTCATGATTAATTTCAAGAAATGTCTGGGCAGCTGTGTTGACGGTAATTGGTGGATTGTACCCATGTAGCCGCAGGCGGCTTGCAATGATGGAAACCCGCAGTGGTGAAAGAACACTTTGGTGAAAGAGATGAGGAACTTTCTTTTACCAATGCACTAGGGAAAGAAGAAAGAAAGATTTCCGTGAAAAGGTATTAGTGAATTTAATCTGGCCTATGGCAGGAGATTTTCGGTGGTATAGCACATTCCCAGCACTGCTATTTAAGAAATGATGGGAGTCATGTGACCATCGTGCCCCTTATCTATATGTCAGATACCAGACCTCAGTCTGTGTGTGACATGCTTCGCTTGTGGTATGGAGCACTCTCTCTCTCTCTCTCTCCCTCTCTCTCTCTCCTTCATTGTACTGGGTTTTATCTGCCACTGAGGCTGTCAGTGCCCATATGCGTTCTACACACGCGCGCTCCTTTGTATTCCTGCTTTATGCAACCCAGAAAAGTGGGTCGGATTAACATGTTCCGTCAAAAATGCAGATTTGACACACATGTGCAGCTTTGCTTTGAGTCTTCTTCTTGAGTTTTTGGCTGTCCTCCAAAGGACCCGGACAGGATTTTATACAGTACCGAAGGAACATTAGCAGAATAAAGAATAATATACATGTTACACGCTGCTTTCACACATTCACTCATCTTTCAATGACTTGGGTTGAAAAAACGCACCATGCCTCTGACGCAAACAAAACCATGAAAGCAAACGCCCAAATGTTTATCTGTGAATTGCTGGAACATCAAATCAAACTCTTTCAGGCCGTTTTATGTGGCTAAATTCTGTAAAATTCCTGCTTCCATATTTCCTCTTACTCGGAATCAGCAGCTATGCCTCTCAGATCACCATGATGTTATCCATACCCACATATAGAGGATTATCGCTTCACCACTGGGCCAGTCCCTGCTTCATGATGTCACAATACTTACAGGAGTGAGCTACAGCCCACTGGAGGAGAGCAATGTGCCCAGTGACTGCTTTGTGATGTCACAATACTTACAGGGCTGAGCTACAGCCAATTGGAGGAGAGCAATGTCTCAGCTGACTGCTTTATGATGTCACAGTACTTGCAGGACTGAGCTACAGCCCATTGGAAACAAGCAGTATGTCAGTGACTGCTTTATGATGTCACAGTACTTACAGGACTCTACTACAGTACATTGGAAGAGAGCAGTATGTCAGTGACTGCTTTATGATGTCACAGTCCTTGCAGGACTGAGCTACAGCCCACAGGAGGAACACCATGCCTCTCTCTCACTGGGAGCCTGGGGTTATAAAGCCTGGAATTGAACCCGGGTTCACTAGACCTATAGCTTGCATTGATTGAACCACTCAAAAAGCCATCCATGTTTAATTTGATTTATTTATTCATACCTGTTGTGTCCAATCAGGGCAGTGTGTAATAATGACTGAAATGTTGGGGGGAAGACACCTTCCTTCTACTCCAGCATCTGCAGAAAACCCGCACAGTAGTTCCCTCCCAAGGTCTACAGCAAACTGATAATGAGGAGTTAAAAATATTTTCACATTCCAGAAATAAAATTATGAATGCATGAACTTTAACTGGAGTTTTGCCAGCTGTTAGAGGTCAGCTCTTCATTACAGATATTTATTTTCTGACACAAATCTCATCTTTAAAAAAGCAGCAGAGCTGGTGTTGGAGTTTTGGATGTTTGTCAGTTCAGCTCTCACTTCCCTGCCTCTGTCTCTCTTCCCTTACCTGTCAGAGTGCAGGTAATGGGCACCCCAGGTCCCTCTTTATTTATGTGAAGATCCCTCCCCAGGGAATGGCTTGTTTTAAAAGCGGGACAGTATCAGAAATTTTAAGGGTTATTTACAATGCTGTGTGCCTGGTCTTTCAACTAATCACTGTCCCCGGGGTCATTTTCAAATGTATATTGACTTTATTTTCTCCAAGGAGAAACGGAAAGAAAACTATAGTAGGTGGAACAAGGGATACAGTTAATTTATTATGTAGCACTGAGCCAACACACTGTGTGTGGCTGCAGATTGTGCTATCCATTAATCTGTTTTCTGCTCTGATTTAATTTAGCTCAGGCAGAGTGCTGGTCTGAAAAATACATTCAATATGTATGTATGTCTGTCCAGCCACCTTTCAAAATAAATATTTCAAAGATACACTACCGTTTAAAAATTTGCTTTTTCTGATTGTATATTTTAACTGTTTGTAATCAAACAATTCACACATGGTCAAATTGCAGACTCCTTTATTAAAGGATATTCTTTATACATTTTGGTTTCACCATGTAGTATGTTGTGTATGTAGTCCCCCATTTCAATGTTTGAGACAAATTAACATGTCAAATAAAAGAGTATTTGGTTGCACATCCTTTGCATGCCATGTCTTCCTGATGTCTGTGACCTTCCAGCATCATCAGAGTCTGTCCAATAAGCGATACCAAAACGTTGCATTCGAGTGGATCTCAATGGGAATTGTGGGATGGGACTAGATTCAGCTGTAGATTATGGTCATACAGTATGGAACACATTTGTTGGCTAAATAGCTTTTAGTCCTCAAGGGTCCAAGGTATCAAATAAGCCTCATACTGGTGCCAGATATGCAGTAGATACTACAATAATTGTTTCTCCTGACAAATCTTACTGTTGAACTCTATGGATCTGTGGAGCTACTCTCCTTTTTGCTAAGGCGTCATTTCAGTATGGATCATCTCTCTGTGGTTTAGTGAGCAATGTGTGTGTGTGTGTGTGTGTGTGTGTGTGTATGTGTGTGTGTGTGTGTGTTTATGTGTGTGTGTGTATGTATGTGAGTATGTATGTGAGTATGTGTGTGTGTGTATGTGCGTGTGTATGTATGTGTGCGCGTGTGTATGTGTGCTTGTGTGCGTGTGTGCGTGTGTGTATGTGTGTGTGTGCGCGTGTGTGTGCGTGTGTATGCGTGTGTGTGTGTGTGTGTGTGTGTGTGTGTGTGTGGTTTACTGAGCAATGGACGCCTCCATCACATTCTACTTTTTCATTTCAGATTCCAGTCACCACATGGCGATAAACACACAGAGCTTGTTGGCAGAACAAAGAGACAAAGTGGAAATTGGATTAAAGTTAAATTCGACTCTCATCCCTTCACAAAGTTATTAATGCATATAATAGCTTACCAGGACTCCGAGACCCCTGAAGTTCTCGAAAGCTGTCTTCTCTACATGCAGGATAGGCATTAAAATGAATGTAAATACGATTGTTTCCCAAAGTCGGTCAGCACCCACGGAACTGATTTTGACCCCAGTATGAATAAGTGAGTGATTCAAAGTGCCTGGTGAGCTTCTGAATTCTGCTGAAGCAGCAGAAAGTGGCAGGACTGCTTTTAACTCACTTTACCACAATGGGCCATGTCATGTCAACAGTGAAATTGGTCCATCTTAAAAGTCGAGTTAAATTGCAGCTGAAGACTTTGGAGAAGTTTTCATGCATCTGTACTGGCTATCGATGAGGATGATACCAATGGGATATTTAAACCAATCACCACGTCCTTTACTGCCATGTGAAGAGGTCTATCCAATCATCAAGTCCTTTACTGCCATGCGAAGAGATCTATCCAATCACCACGTCCTTTAGTGCCATGCAAGGAGATTTATCCAATCACCACGTCCTTTACTGCCATGCGAGGAGATCTATCTTCTGACATCCAGTTAAATATCCTGATCCTCCTACATTAATTCCCTTCATTACATCCAAGGGAAGCCCCCTCAGAAGGCTAATGCTCAGGGCCGTGTTTCCCGATAACGGTGTCTCTTAGCGTTTTACGCAGAATCTAGTCGTGTTCCCCGAACTATCCCTTAGGCGGTTGCTTAAGCGATAGCTTCTATGTGCGACGTTACTGGGCCCATCGACTCACTCTAAGATCGATTATTCACTCCATGCAGCTTCACAGAAAACAAAATGGAGGTGTTCTTTGAGGATGTGCCGCTGAATAAAGAAACATTATTTTCCAGTTTTAGGACTACAGTGTCCAACAAAACAAAGAAAGAACTATGGTTAAACATCGCTTCAGCCCACAGAGAGAGTGGGCAATCGCCAGTTTAAAATTTAATTTAGAAGGCAATTAGGCAACATGTTCAATATAGTGCAACATGCATCCTTCGTAATGTTCAATTTTATTATTAATGTGGTATTTTAGTAATATTATTAGCCAACTACAACTGTAAAATTATTATATTGAGAATTAATATATTGAGATGTAACTAAGAGCATCAGCTGATTTCAGATACTTGCAATTGTAACTGTGGTGGCCACTAGTGGAGTGAGCTGACAACATCGCCAAGCTATAGCTAAGCGTGGTCTAGACCATCCTTACGAAAGTATACAGTGGTGTGAAAAAGTGTTTGCCATCAAACAAATTTAAATATTAGTCAAAGACAACACAAGTAAACACAAAATGCAGTTTTTAAATGAAGGTTTTTATTATTAAGGGAGAAAAAAAATCCTAACCTACATGGCCCTGTGTGAAAAAGTGATTGCCCCCCCTGTTAAAACATAACTTAACTGTGGTTTCTCAAACCTGAGTCCAATTTCTCTAGCCACACCCGGGCCTGATTACTGCCACACCTGTTCTCAATCAAGAAATCACTTAAATAGGACCTGCCTGACAAAGTGAAGTGGACCAAATGATCCTCAAAAGCTAGACATCATGCCGAGGTCACAGAAGACCCCACAACAACATCCAAAGAACTGCAGGCCTCACTTGCCTCAGTTAAGGTCAGTGTTCTTGACTCCACCATAAGAAAGAGACTGGGCAAAAATGGCCTGCAGTTCCAAGACGAAAACCACTGCTGAGCAAAAAGAACATTAAGGCTCGTCTCAATTTTGCCAGAAAACATCTTGATGATCCCCAAGACTTTTGGGAAAATACTCTGTGGTCTGACGAGACAAAAGTTTAACTTTTTGGAAGGTGTGTGTCCCATTATATCTGGCGTAAAAGTAACACCGCATTTTAGAAAAAGAACATCATACCAACAGTAAAATATGGTGGTGGTAGTGTGATAGTCTGGGGCTGTTTTGCTGCTTCAGGAACTGGAAGACTTGCTGTGATAAATGGAACCATGAATTCGGCTGTCTACCAAAAAATCCTGAAGGAGAATGTCCGGCCATCTGTTCGTGACCTCAAGCTGAAACGAACTTGGGTTCTGCAGCAGGACAATGATCCAAAACACACCAGCAAGTCCACCTCTGAATGGCTGAAGAAAAACAAAATGAAGACTTTGGAGTGTCCTAGTCAAAGTCCTGACCTGAATCCTATTGAGATGCTGTGGCATGACCTTAAAAGGTGGTTCATGCTCGAAAACCCTCCAATGTGGCTGAATTACAACAATTCTGCAAAGATGAGTGGGCCAAAAATTCCTCCACAGCGCTGTAAGAGACTCATTGCAAGTTATCGCAAACGCTTGATTGCAGTTGTTGCTGCTAAGGGTGGCCCAACCAGTTATTAGGTTTAGGGGGCAATCACTTTTTCACACAGAGCCATGTAGGTTTGGATTTTTTTTCTCCCTTGATAATGAAAACCTTCATTTTGTGTTTACTTGTGTTGTCTTTGACTAATATTTAAATTTGTTTGATGATCTGAAACATTTAAGTGTGACAAATATGCAAAAAAATAAGAAATCAGGACATACCACTGTAACTTATAAACAACGTAGTGTCTTTTCAACAAAACGAGTTTCAGTTTGAGGAAACAAGACTCCTTTCGATAATTAAAAGCCCTTAGTTTAATCTCTTCAACTCTCTCTTTCTTGTCCGCAACCTACTAGTTTGGGAAATTATTTAATTGGCATTTTAAAAAGCATGAATGAAACATGCCTTTCTCACACATGGGCATGCAAGTATGTGCATGCACACATGCACACACCAACACACAGATACACACACATGCGTGCAACACATATACACACGCACAGACACGTAGATACACACACGCACACATATAGACACACACGTACAAGTACAGACACACACACACACACAGGGTGCCTGGTACCGCGCAGTCATTGTAAATGTGAGTGAGTTCACCTCTCCCCTCAGCTGTGCGTAACCCCAGTGCCCCGTGCTGCTATTATGAGTGCTGAGTAATGAGGGTTAATTGGGCCGCAGGAAGAGGGAACGCTTCAGCCCGGGAATCTTTCAGAGCGGTGAGCCAATCACAATGGTCTGCGTGAAACAACACCCGCCTGTCCGAAGAAAAAGCCAATCTACGAGTGCAAATTAATTCAGAGGAGCAGATCAACTTCTCGACCAGCAGGTAACCCTACCTGGACACCTGTGTCACCTCCAGCTTCTCACATGCTGGGTTTAATGAGTCAGAGGAGCCTGAAGGTGATATTCATATTATTAATAACCAGGGACAGACGCTACAGCACTGGAGCCACAGTCAGTGAGTCACTGCTCTTCATAATGTGCTTTTATTCCTCACAAAGGTTAGGTCATTACATATGGGAATTAAGAAATGTAAGCATTTGAATGGGAGTAAAACCAGGATTTAAGTTTTACAATCAGCATTTTGTTATAGTCTTAATTAATCTTATTAGTCTTATTAATAATAATAATAATAATAATAATAATAATAATAATTATAATAATTATAGTTGATTAGACTAAGCAGAGGACAATCCCCCACAGGAGTAATGTGGGGTTCAGGGCCTTGCTCAAGGGCCCAACAGCTGTACAGATTTTATCGTGGCTACACTGGAGATTTTACCACCAACCTTCCAGGTCCCAGTCATGTACCGTTACAACGAGGCTACAGGCTGCACCATGATTATCCATTATACAATAATCATAATACAATAATCCACTTTCCTTTGACTGCCACAGGAACAAAATGTTTTATAGTAATGATTCTGAAAAATTTCAGACATTATTGGGCTAATAAAAAAAGTTATGAAAAAGGAACCATGTTGGACATTTTCCAGTTGGTTTGGTGTTGATATGTAGAAAACTGTGGGAGGAGTGGGTGGACAAAAAATACACACTTCCAGTGTCTTTCAAAGCAGCTTGCCTTTATTTGAAACAGCAAGGTCAGACCGAATTTAATTTACATGGAAAACAATGAGGGAAAGCCCTTCAGTGAGCCCTAAAAGTACACAAACAATGCGGTTTAGACAGGGAATTTTCCACAACAATAACACACGCATTTCTAACATGAAATAACAATCATTAAGAACAAAATGAACACATTTAATAAACAAAACTGTAATGTTTCTATATTTGTTCTGTATGTTTTCATGTTTATTCTTGTTTATTATTCATTTTCCATAGTTACCTGGTTTATGTTTTCCATTACAGTTCTCTATTGTCCTCCCCTGTTATGTCTGTGTCTGAATGTACTAGTCTAGTCACTCATGTCCCACTATTCGGGTGGTTACGGTGACGGTAGTTTTCGGGTTTTCAACATTTCTTCTAAAACTCGCAATTCTTACTTCCTGCTTTTTCTTGGTAGTTAAATGTTGTAAAGCACGATTCTTACTAAGTACTACTAATCTAAGTAATACACTTACTGTCTGTCTAACTAACTAACTAACAATCACTTTTATTGGGTAGTAGAAATATTCACATAACTAACTCACTAATGCGATCTCTTAGTATTTATCTCTTAGCGTTTTCGTCTCCCTCCCGTTATTATGTATCACCCTATTATGTTTCCCCACCTGTTGTCTATTTGTTTAGCCCACCTTTTTCTCTGCCCCGCCTAGATTGTCACCTTCCCTCTTGTATTTAAACCCCATTCTCAGTATGCTTCTTTGTCAGAACGTTGATCATAGTAAGTGCCGATTTTGTGTAAGCCTTATTATTGAAATTCTTGATAGACACCCCTTTGCCTTGACTTCCTTTGCCTTTAAACCCCATTCTCAGTATGCTTCTTTGTCAGAACGTTGATCATAGTAAGTGCCGATTTTGTGTAAGCCTTATTATTGAGATTCTTGATAGACACCCCTTTGCCTTGACTTCTGCCTTGCCCTCTTGTTTTGTTTGCACTTCTGATTTTCTGGTTTTTCGACATTTTCGCTTTGTGTTTTTGACTACGAGTTTGTTTTTGCCCTTCTGTACCTTCGCCCTGTGATTTTCTGGATTTTGACCTCTTGCTTGTTTTTCGACCATTCTTTTGCTTTTCGTTTTTGGCTGTGTACTGGATCTCTTGGCTTTTGACGACTGAACATTAAAACTACGATTTTGGATTATCCTGTGGTCTGCGTCTGGGTTATCTGCACCGTACATAACAAAAACAGAGAATGCAGTGCATTCTGGGAGTGATACAGAGCAATGCAATAAGATGGCACTCTGCCGACACTACAATAATAAACTTAAACCTTCCAATAACAATAGCGTGTTGCTTCGTCATCATCATCATCGTCATTGTGATGATGAGGTTCCGTAAATCCCTGGTGACTGCTTGAGGCGTGTGTGGGCCGAGACAACCTGAGAAATGAGTCCAGATCCTTCTCCCAGAAACACAGAACTCGAGACTACACAGAACAAGACTTCATCTCCAACCACACATTCAAAAAGAACCAAAAAAGAGAAAAGGCTACTTAAAAACTGCCGTGAGCTTATTAGATTTGTTATTTTGTGAGTTTGTTAATAGAACCCCGATTGTGTGTCAATGTGTATGGTGAAGAAATATGCAGCAGAAGTTATGGACTAGTTTTTTTCTGCATGTCAACATAGAAGTAATGTGTCAGAAAATCAATTATTGGCATATTTATGTTTGCCTTTCGGTACACTGTGAAACATATTTGTACTTTATTACGTGAATTATTCATAATTCACACTAAATATACCATTTATTATTAAGATGGAGGCCTGGGTGAGCAGAATTAAAAATAAAATTCACACAAGGTTGTATGGACTGTATAAATAGTACATATATTATATTAATAATACAGTTATTTGCTGCTCTCATTAGAACAGGGAATAACCACAAAATAGCACATATATTTGCCATGCATATTATGGACATTATGTGTATAAGATGTCAGACATGCTGAAAAAAAAACAGCTCAAGCTAGGTGGTTGACCAGTTCAGACCAGCTCCCAGCTTGACATAATTTCACCAGCTCGATATGCTTTGAAACAGGTCACCTTGGACTTATACCCAACTAGACCAGCTTACAACCAGCTCAGCTGACATAGCTGACATAGCTGGATTTTAGAGCGGGGCAATATTCCCTGAGGAAAGAGTAAAGTAGACATGGATGATTAAGTCAGGTAAAAATCTCAGGTACCTGTATCCCAAAATTAAGGATCAGTGCTAATTGAATCATGGCCACGGTAGAGAGTTTAGCCTGTGTTTGTGGAGAGGATGTTTGCTGAGTCAGTGGAGGCTTGTCCAAACGCTTTCATGGCATTACACTTAGCTGCTCCATGAGACCTCCATGTCTCCTCTCTCCTTATACAGAGCTTTGCTTATCTCGGCTTTCAGGAAGCAGAAAATACAACCCTGCCTCCGCTCTCTTACACTTCCCCCTGATCTCCACACAAAGGAGGGAGCATCTCCAGTCTCGCTCGGCCAAAAGCCCCTCAGCTCCCAAACAAGAAGATGGATAGAGGTGTTTGTTTGGTGTGAGAGACCCAGGTGGAGGGCACAGATCGGAAAAATGCAAAAGGTTTTTGTGTTACCTTGAGACTTCAAAGCTGCTCGGGCTACAGGAAATGGTAACGTGTTCTGGATGGGTGTCTGACCCTGGTTAATTGAAAGGGAAGAGGCGTGATTTCTTCCTCAAAGTGGAGCGCTTTTCCCTGCTCTCTCATCTGTGCAGACGTTCTGCTCGGCTTGACAGCTTCAATTCTCCCTGAGACGTCTGTGGCTGGCCAGCCACGGCTGCCTTTTGTTTGGCCAGATCCTCATTCAGAGAGCGCAGATTAATATTAATGTGAGGGAGGGTCAGAACGTACTCTACTAAAAAGAAACCAGTGATGCCATAGGCTGCCCTAACACTGAAATGGTGCACAGATACGCTTTATTAACTTGGAACTCCACCTGAGTTATAGTAAATTAATTCACTCAAAAATTACTTTACACACTGAGGTTCTAATGACAATAAGCAGACAACCAAACCCTCTAAAGACTAGGTTACACTTGAAAGGAACTAGGTCACACTTACAAATACATTGTGTGATATAAATCAAAATGTAAATGTAGCATCTCACACTGAACATCGACCGTTCAAACGGGTTTATAGCTGTCGTGTTTGTGTAAACGTGTTTGTACACTGCAGTAATACTGCTAACACAGGAAGATTTGTGTCACTTGTCACATGTGGGAGCAGAATGGACAATCTATGTTGCTCAATGTAGCCATAGCAATTATATGTACCAAAACAGTAGTTGCTTGGCAGAGTGATTTTTATTTACACCCAAAAATAAAACATTGACAAATAACCTGAGGCTGAGAACCATTATTTGACTATTTGATGAGGTAATGGGGACTGCACTCCCCACAACCGCCCCCCCCCCCCAAAAAAAAAAAAGTTTCCCTTAAATGCTCTTTAAAGTGGGAAACTCTTGAAAATGGTTTATAATATTGCTAGATAATCTACATAGCCTTCGGAATGAACAGGAAAGTGAATCTTGTGTTCGAGACATCAGCTGCTGTCACTGCTGTTTGCACAGAGTTTCCACTGAGTGGGGGGTTCCTCCTCTGGATAAGATTTGATGGATAAGATTTGATTTCATTTCCCTGTTCGTCTCGGAGACTGAATGCCCCCAAAACTGACTTATGAAAGTTCCCAAACACGCATTTAATTTAAAGCAAAAGGCTGCTTTGTAGACCTGGGTTTACATAGTATTTTTTTCGGATTCAAATACTTTTCTGTATTTTACTAAGCTTGCCTGGTGCAATGGAGCAAATGACTTCATGAAGTGTAAACTCCGCCCATCTGTTCCTCCTTGCAGGCTCAAATGCACCAGGCACCTACTCCTTCCCATCTCCTATCCTGGGTCTAACCTGCATCTCCAAAATTCACACAGCAACTCACCTGGGTCTAAGTGATTACTTATCCTGCTAAATGGTGTCCAATCGGAAGTATTGTAATCTGACACAATCTGTTCATAGAGATTTAAAGTTTATGGCAAAAATGTTCAGATCTTCCAGCGGCTGTTTAATTGGTACTTTTCTAGTGTTGAGAAAAGAGAAAGGTGGTTAAGGTTGGGAGGGTGTAACGCATAAAAGTGCTTTCAAAACGCTTCTCTGCAGTGAACTATGAACTACGGCACAGGGATCCACATGTGTTCTCTCACGCGGATAATGCAGCGTTCAGGGTGTCACACATTTAAAAAATCAGACTTTGTTCTGTGTGCTTTAAAATAAAGCAGGGTGATACAAAAGGGAGTGTGATGTTTAAACATCTCGCTAGATCTCAGCAGTCATGGAATGGAGGACAGAGGATTGTTGGGTTCCCCGTGGGACTGAGAGTAAGGCTGGGTTAAATAGTACCACAGGGAACCCAACATCTCTAACCCAGCAACACACTGACTACCAAAGAGAACCCAACATCTCTAACCCAGCGACACATTCAGTACCACAAGGAACCCAACATGAGTGTATGGCTGGGTTAGAAATGTTGGGTTCCCTGTGGGACTGTAAAACCCCACGCTAACCCAATGATGGAATTTAGGGAGGGCCGAAGGGGTTTGCATGCTTGTCCTTCTGGTGTTGCTGGAAGAATATTAGTAGCGTTAAATAGTAATGACCGCTATGCGGAGAGTCTAGATCAGCTAATGAATAAACCATGTTACAAAGACAGTAGTACCACAGTAGTACCACAGTAGTACGCCTTCTGCTCTTTACTGGTCTGGGCTGACCAAGAATCTCCACAGTAATACATCTACCTTCGTTATCTGACTCCATTTAAGATATAATTTAGAAATTTTGGTTTGAAACATACACGAACATCGGAACTGATTACACTCAACTCTTACCTGCGCCACCATTACTCAATATATGCTCCCGGGATTAGCATTTATTGCTGAAATCTCAGTCCGGCGGAGAACTCAGAGGCTGAGGGTCTAGCCAACACAATACATGCACCATACTGACTTGATAGTTGCGAGCCCTTCGCACCAAATTACAAGAGCCATGCACCACCAATCCTTTTATGGGCCGAACTTGACGGCCTCTCAGCTTAGAACTACCACGAATAATACAAAGCCACTGATCAGTCGGCCTCTGGTCTATATCATTCCCCTGAATATTCAGTTGTAATTTAGGCTGAAAAGGTACAAGATGAATTAGAGTCATGGAGATCACGCAAGTGAAAACAAAATAGTTTATTCGCAGGCAGATAGGTTATTAGCTTTAGAATTCCAATAGTCAATTACAGAATACACAACTTAAGAATAGAGATAGAGTAAATAATCATACCTAGCCTGCGTTGGCTACACACAAACAAAGAGTAGAACATGCAGAGTGTGGGAAGCCGATTACGGTTTCCCTGATACATATATACACACGACATGTTGTGTGGGAAGTCGAATGCAATCTTCCGTTGCTACACATATATAGAACGTGCTGTGTGGGAAGTCGAATGCGATCTTCCTGATACTTACATATACGTACAATATGCTGTGCGGGAAGTCGAATACGATCTTCCCAGATTGGTCTGTCTCCCTCGCTTTTATGCCAAATCATACGTTTGAAACCAGGCGGCAGTGCCATAAATCAACCTGGAGGGGTGGTCAAATTTGGAATTTAGACCCCCACCCTTGGGGGTTGTTAAGTAGGGAAAATTAGATGATTACCAAGAGAGGACATGCAGGTTTTCCCTTGAGTTATTTGCTATGAAATGTATCTCATCCGATTCCTTGATTTTACTGGATCACATCCATACCAAACAGATTACCCTTATGTTTTATTATGTTGCAGTTATCATGAAACTTCCATTTTACATGCAATTCCTGTTACTATTACATAAAACTTAAGGCAATAATACACGGATCACATGGGCATGTTTTTAAGGTTTCACCGGGTCTATTTACTGTCTAAACAGCAGTTTTGAATATTTAATCTAGGAGAGCAGTCAGCGGTGTAATAACAGCAGTGCCCAAATGGGGGCACTGTGACAGTGTCCTGAGCCTTTCCCAAAGGTGGTGGGTTACAGGCGCCTTCTCTTCCCATGACCCCTGTGACCTCTCAACTAAAACACAGCCACAGTCCATCTTCCCCTTATCTCCTTCGGCGCCGATGGCCCGAACCTCCCCAAAGGTAGTCCAAACAGTTCAGTCCAAAAGGTCTGTCTCTTATCCAGAGTGATGTACAGTTGATTAGACTAAGCAGGAGACAATCCTCCCCTGGAGCAATGTGGGGTTAAGGGCCTTTCTCAAGGGCCCAAAGGCTGTGCGGATCTTATTGTGGCTATACCGGGATTAGACTTTGCGTGTCCCAGTCATTTACCTTAACCACTATGCTACGGGCCGCCCCATCATATCTATGAATGATGTAGTTGGGAGTTTTCATGATAACTGCATCATGCTGTAAATATGTATTTGTGCCTCTAATGGCAATACACCTTTTGGATAAACCTGATTTGGGTGAAAGAAAGGAAAGGAGACAAAACCCCAGATTGCTTGGTTTCTTCTCCTTATCTCCAAAATCTAGGCCTTAGTTCTTGACCCTAAAAACGGGTCACCCATCTGTAATTTACAGCCAACCCCCACCAGGGAGTGGTCAGGGGGCTAAAACAAATGACTTCTACAGAGACAGATTTTGCCCAGTTTCCCCTTGGCTCCTGGATGGTTATGATATCAAAGGTAGACTGTTACAAAAGTAGACCATTACACCAGTCGCACTGAACCAATCAGAATAACACCAAACATTACTATATTCTGACGTGGGATTATCATGAAACATCTTTATGCCATCTCCAGTATTCCTGTGCTCTAACCATGTAAGGAATGTGAGAGAAGGGGGGCTCCCCTGGGGGCCCAGGAAGACTCCTCCAGGAGCCCTTCTCTAGTTCTCCCCCACAGGCATGTGTGCCAAAAGGTGGGGACTAACAATGTATGCTCCGGGAGGGGGAAGTCAGCAAGCGGACCAGCGCATGACACCAAATATTACTTATTACTGGCTTACAGGACAGAATGTAAGGCTGTGTTAGAGATGTTGGGTTCCCTGTGGTCTGTATTTATCTATCATGTAACTCTTTTAATATTTGAGATATTTCATATATGAGTCCAAGTACATCTGACCAATTACATCCAGTCATTTTGGGAGAGCTTGAAATGTTGGGAGCACATGGAATGTGGTGGGATGTGATTATGTATGTGTTGGGATCACATGGAATGTGGTGGGATGTGATTATGTATGTGTTGGAAGCAGATGGAATGTGGTGGGATGTGATTATGTGTTGGGAGCAGATGGAATGTGGTGGGATGTGGTTATGTATGTGTTGGGAGCACAGGGAATGTGGTGGGATGTGGTTATGTATGTGTTGGGAGCAGATGGAATGTGGTGGGATGTGGTTATGTATGTGTTGGGAGCAGATGGAATGTGGTGGGATGTGGTTATGTATGTGTTGGGAGCAGATGGAATGTGGTGGGATGTGGTTATGTATGTGTTGGGAGCAGGAGCACATGGAATGTGGTGGGATGTGATTATGTATGTGTTGGAAGTACAGAGAATGTGGTGGGATGTGATTATGTATGTGTTGGGAGCAGGAGCACATGGAATGTGGTGGGATGTGATTCTGTATGTGTTGGGAGCAGGAGCACATGGAATGTGGTGGGATGTGGTTATGTATGTGTTGGGAGCACAGGGAATGTGGTGGGATGTGATTATGTATGCACTGGAAGCGGCAGTGGGAAGATTAAACGGCTTTGTTGTCTCTGCATGGTTACACAGAGCGTTGAGTGCTTCCTGCTGCTTTACTCCCTCATCAGGCAGTGCTTTCATGTCACAGACAAAACTGCATCGCTGTGGAAGATCTGCAGGCATGTAGCTGAGCTGGAATAATGGCTAGGGACTGTTTTACGCTCAGCAGGTGTTCCTTATTGGAGGTGCCGTTGGTAATAAAACATTTTACTTTTGCTCAAAATGAACTTGTGGCAATACACCTTTTGGATAAACCTGATTTGGGTGAAAGAAAGGAAAGGAGACAAAACCCCAGATTGCTTGGTTTCTTCTCCTTATCTCCAAAATCTAGGCCTTAGTTCTTGACCCTAAAAACGGGTCACCCATCTGTAATTTACAGCCAACCCCCACCAGGGAGTGGTCAGGGGGCTAAAACAAATGACTTCTACAGAGACAGATTTTGCCTAGTTTCCCCTTGGCTCCTGGATGGTTATGATATCAAAGGTAGACTGTTACAAAAGTAGACCATTACACCAGTCGCACTGAACCAATCAGAATAACACCAAACATTACTATATTCTGATGTGGGATTATCATGAAACATCTTTATGCCATCTCCAGTATTCCTGTGCTCTAACCCTGTAAGGAATGTGAGAGAAGGGGGGCTCCCCAGGGGGCCCAGGAAGACTCCTCCAGGAGCCCTTCTCTAGTTCTCCCCCACAGGCATGTGTGCCAAAAGGTGGGGACTAACAATGCATGCTCCGGGAGGGGGAAGTCAGCAAGCTGACCAGCGCATGACACCAAATATTACTTATTACTGGCTTACAGGACAGAATGTAAGGCTGCGTTAGAGATGTTGGGTTCCCTGTGGTCTGTATTTATCTATCATGTAACTCTTTTAATATTTGAGATATTTCATGTACGAGTCCAAGTACATCTGACCAATTACATCCAGTCATTTTGGGAGAGCTTGAAATGTTGGGAGCACATGGAATGTGGTGGGATGTGATTATGTATGCACTGGAAGCGGCAGTGGGAAGATTAAACGGCTTTGTTGTCTCTGCATGGTTACACAGAGCGTTGAGTGCTTCCTGCTGCTTTACTCCCTCATCAGGCAGTGCTTTCATGTCACAGACAAAACTGCATCGCTGTGGAAGATCTGCAGGCATGTAGCTGAGCTGGAATAATGGCTAGGGACTGTTTTACGCTCAGCAGGTGTTCCTTATTGGAGGTGCCGTTGGTAATAAAACATTTTACTTTTGCTCAAAATGAACTTGTGGCAATACACCTTTTGGATAAACCTGATTTGGGTGAAAGAAAGGAAAGGAGACAAAACCCCAGATTGCTTGGTTTCTTCTCCTTATCTCCAAAATCTAGGCCTTAGTTCTTGACCCTAAAAACGGGTCACCCATCTGTAATTTACAGCCAACCCCCACCAGGGAGTGGTCAGGGGGCTAAAACAAATGACTTCTACAGAGACAGATTTTGCCTAGTTTCCCCTTGGCTCCTGGATGGTTATGATATCAAAGGTAGACTGTTACAAAAGTAGACCATTACACCAGTCGCACTGAACCAATCAGAATAACACCAAACATTACTATATTCTGATGTGGGATTATCATGAAACATCTTTATGCCATCTCCAGTATTCCTGTGCTCTAACCCTGTAAGGAATGTGAGAGAAGGGGGGCTCCCCAGGGGGCCCAGGAAGACTCCTCCAGGAGCCCTTCTCTAGTTCTCCCCCACAGGCATGTGTGCCAAAAGGTGGGGACTAACAATGCATGCTCCGGGAGGGGGAAGTCAGCAAGCTGACCAGCGCATGACACCAAATATTACTTATTACTGGCTTACAGGACAGAATGTAAGGCTGCGTTAGAGATGTTGGGTTCCCTGTGGTCTGTATTTATCTATCATGTAACTCTTTTAATATTTGAGATATTTCATATACGAGTCCAAGTACATCTGACCAATTACATCCAGTCATTTTGGGAGAGCTTGAAATGTTGGGAGCACATGGAATGTGGTGGGATGTGATTATGTATGTGTTGGGAGCAGGATCACATGGAATGTGGTGGGATGTGATTATGTGTTGGGAGCAGATGGAATGTGGTGGGATGTGGTTATGTATGTGTTGGGAGCAGATGGAATGTGGTGGGATGTGGTTATGTATGTGTTGGGAGCAGATGGAATGTGGTGGGATGTGGTTATGTATGTGTTGGGAGCAGATGGAATGTGGCGGGATGTGGTTATGTATGTGTTGGGAGCAGGAGCACATGGAATGTGGTGGGATGTGATTCTGTATGTGTTGGGAGCAGGAGCACATGGAATGTGGTGGGATGTGATTCTGTATGTGTTGGGAGCAGGAGCACATGGAATGTGGTGGGATGTGGTTATGTATGTGTTGGGAGCACAGGGAATGTGGTGGGATGTGATTACGTATGCACTGGAAGCGGCAGTGGGAAGATTAAACGGCTGTGTTGTCTCTGCATGGTTACACAGAGCGTTGAGTGCTTCCTGCTGCTTTACTCCCTCATCAGGCAGTGCTTTCATGTCACAGACAAAACTGCGTCGCTGTGGAAGATCTGCAGGCATGTAGCTGAGCTGGAATAATGGCTAGGGACTGTTTTACGCTCAGCAGGTGTTCCTTATTGGAGGTGCCGTTGGTAATAAAACATTTTACTTTCGCTCAAAATTAACTTTTCATCATCAAGGCAGTCCTCTTTGGTTTTAATTCTGCGGGCTTTCACTGCCCGTTAATCGAAGCATAGAGAGAGGGGTAGAGAGAGAGAGGACAAGAGGGTGAGAGAGAGGGGGTAGAGAGAGAGAGAGAGAGGATGAGAGAGAGATGGGGAGAGAGAGAGGGAGAAAGAGATAGAGAGAGAGGAGACGCTTCCTCGTCTTTAAATGCCCTTTTGAAGGGGTTGGGTAAACGTGATAAAAATCAGTGACATTTAGAGCTCCCTGATCCTCAGAAAGGGGAGGAGATGGGTAATGACACGTGAGGAAACAGACAGGAAGGAGTGTGACTGACAGCTGCAGGCAGAGCAGCGGATCGGCCGCTGATGTTCACTCCACCTATCCCAGGATTCTGTGCGGATGTTCATTTGCATTCACGTCATTTACACACAGCGCAAAACCCTCAACAGCTCTGCAGAATCATTTATAGACAGTGCAAAAGCCTGTTTGTTAGCTGTCATATCCATATGTCGTGTGAAACCTAAACAAAAAAGTATTTTTTGTCCTCTCTCAGTGTTTCGTTTTTCCACGAATGATCTCCAGTAAATGACAATACTGCACTGTTTTTCACCAAAATAATGTATCAATTATGAATTAAATTGTTAATGAATGTAGGACATGCAGGACACACTTGGATATGATTGATTGGTGGAACATTTAGCAGTGGGACAGTGATGAGTGGCTAATCTGAACGCTGCATCAGCACATCTTGATTTTTAGAAACCGCAGACCTATTTATCTCCAAGTTCAGGGTCCTTTGTCGAGTAATGCTTTTTCCCCAAACTTGTGTTTGCCACTATATTGACATTCACATTAGAGCATTAATGGCAATACATTAGCTTGCTCACAACCATTATATCAGCAGCAGTTGTATTGTACAGCAACGACACTGAAGACACTGTAATGATTGGATTCATAAAATGGAAAGCCCATATCTAAAAACAGCTCGGAGCCTCAGTATTGGCAATATGAAAACAAAGATACAGATTTAATATTCCACACAGGTATGTACCATAACACAAAAAACAATCAAGCGAGTTTAATACCTGATAAATCATTAATTGGACTGGTAGAGGTGCTCAGTTTACAGATGTGCATGTTTACTTGTTCATCATAATTACTTTATTATCATAATGTTTACTTGTTTATCATAACATCATTTCCTGCTGCAAGGGGAAAAACATGATCCATAAATCCATTGCTTCTAGATTTATTCTCTGTATTTGGGGAACATCTACAACATATGTACACAGAACATAACATAGAATGAACAGGCAGAGGAGGTCATGTGATCTGCTGACGATTCTGGACGTAATGAGGTCATGCTGATGTCATACAGGCGATGCACTGAAAAAAATGCTTCATTGGATAAACAATATCCATCATCTTCATCAGTTGTTCCACCTACTGTATGCTCTTTAGATTTTCTCAATTGAAAATGTTCAGGTTCATTCACGTGTGTGAGTTTCGGGTCACAGAAAACGAAAGATAAACGGTGAACGGGCTGCCAGACTTCCCCCAAAACCTGCGAGCAGCTGCGCACATCTGCCCTGTCAGAGAGAGAGAGTGAGGGTGTACAGGAGGGGTGTTACTGCTAATTCTACGCCTTGTCAGAGTACATAACAGATGTTCCTTGATCAATCCGCTGCCCCCGGACACGTTTTCACCGAGCGCCTCCCCTACAGAAGCAGGTTTCTACCGCTAGGCTTTGGTATTATGAGCTCAAAGTCATCGACAGAATTGGTGTGACTTTCACGCCGGTTGAAGGATGGCGAGCAGGGCCAACGCTTCCTCTGAACATCAAAGTGCAACACCGACTGCTACGACATGAAAGCCCTTCCCCAAACTCACTCACTGCAAACACACAGCACGCATAATGCTCTTATAATGTCATAATGGGGGTTTATCTCAGAAGAGAAAATAGTTTGACACCAAAAAAGAGCATTTAGGAAAAGTGCCATGAATGAGTATTTATGTACTGTATAATCGTGTTGTTCTGAATAATCAATGTTCTCAATGAAAAATAGTACAGGAACCGTGACTGGTACAAATATCTTATTTTAAGACCACAGAAAGACCTCTCTTAAACATAATGTAGGCCTATTTGGTCTTATTTAAAGTGTTGACAAATCTCTGTTCAACAGAAACACACAGGACTGTGCTTACTGTAGCATGTTGCCTTTGGTGTAAGTCAGTGAGTACAGGGTGATCTGGCTGCAGAACTTTATATCAAATGCAGCATCTAAGGAGGCACACCCGTCATTTAACAGCCATGCAAAATAACACAACATCTCACACTAACGGCTGTGCTCAGTGTCTAAAGCCTTCCCACTCTGTCATACATGCATGTGAGTACAAATACTTATGTGGTGGGAACCTGTTTGCATAGAACAGGTGGAATAAATGAACAATTTTCCTGAAGGGGATTAAGACAAACTACAGAGGTAGGATTAGCTAACAAACATGTAGCAACAGAGGCAGCGGGAAGCTAAAAATACCGTCGGGGGCGGGCAAGTGCGCTGAGATCAGAGGAATGGGTGCCCCCTGGGTAATCGTGTTCCTGCTGCAAAGAAACGGCATCAAAGGGCCACGTTATTGGGGAGAGTCTCCTTTAATAAGGGGGCAGTAGTGACCCACTGTCTCTGTCCCTGAGCCTCCAGTCTGATGCGTTTCTGTTATTTATTTATTCTTTAATGGTCTCAGCTCCGGTGTGGAGCACCTGGGGAGCCAATCTCTACCGTTAGTTCATTACCATGGCAGCGTGGTGTGAGAGGGGAAAGAACATCTCCAGTGGGGTGAGTTTTTCAGGAAGAGGGAGAGCCCTCGTCTGAAGACTCGGCTCGATATAGTCTAGTCAGGGGACCCACCTGGGAGTTTGGGCCCCTTTGGGCCTTGTCTGTCAGGGCCTGGGATTGCCCTAATTTAAGCCCTTTTAGTGCCCCTGAGTCCTGAGTATACAGAGATTTCTTGAGTGTAGTATATAGTGTAGTATATGTTGTATGTGGAGAAATGTGAAAAATAGAGTTCCCAGCTCAACTGCGCATTCACTCTCCAAGAGCAAAGTGAATTGGGCCATCCATTAGCAGCCTATCCAATCAGCAGCCTCAAACAAATGCACAAATTATTGGTTTTGTGGTTTTGGTGACTGACATCGTGTCAATGACTATTCAGCTACATACAGGTTTAAGATATTATTACACCTTGCATATAGAAAACATTTCCTTTCAACAGTAAATACAAAAATGGTGATAAGGCAAGATTCTCAGGCCACCGGGGCTCAGAGATACCCATTTTGTTTTTGTAGACTTTGTTTTTTGTAGACATTGATTAGGAGGTACCAAAATCAAAATTACCCCCCCCCCAAAAAAAACCCCCCAAAAAAACAGTGTTAAATGTTAAATGTGTTCAGTTTGATGATCAGACACAGTTCAGGTTTGCCTTGGTGTGTTAAAGGTCAGAACTCATGAGAATGACCTCCCATAGTTGTGCTTGCGAAGGCATTGTTATTGCTCACTTTGGTTGCCAATGTAGCATATTCTCAAAATGGAGTCCTCTGGGAACTCGGACAAAAAAGGGAAAGTTACTTTAAAAAAGGCCTTTTAAAATGCTTTCAAGAGGATTTTTTTACTCACTGTGGGTGTGCATCCCTTACCAACTTAAAGCCCTTAGAGCCCTTACAGCCCTGCTTGAATAGAACATCACTGAAGGTCACACACAACTGTAAAGTCAATATTCATTGCTTTTCTGCTCATATACTAATATTGAAATTACACTCATTTAATTTAAAAGCATCTGAGGAGGACCGATTATTGCACGGGGGAACAGTGCTCTCAATGAAGTCATCCAAATATTCTGGGTACAAACTTATGAACTTGTTTTTCTTCAAGCGTAGATTGGCCTATTTATTCTTTTTAGGCCCCGGCCAGTGTTACAGTTTTGTCCTCAAATTCCAGAAAACGCAAACAAGCATTTACTGTGTGGCATGGTGGTCACTTATTTTGTCAGCAGAGCTGTGCAGCAAATCACGCTCCTCGAACTGCTGATTTTCTACCCTCCCTTTATCTGCTTTGTCAGCTGTGAAGGCAGTCTGGCCAATCAACAGCACTAATTGTTCAGCTAATTACATGGGAGAAAATAAAACTTGGGCTGGTTTTGGATTTGAGGCCCAGATTTTATCAATTTTAGCACAGGGGGCGCTATTGCAGGAATTAGCCAATATCAGGGGACGTGTAATTCAAGTGTGAAGTTTAAAGGCCATTCAACTTCTGGCATTGCACACAGACTGTCTATTTGGTCTCTTTTCTCATTCTGTGATGATAATGATAAATATTCAACCAGTGAACCACAAGATGATCTCTGGATTAATTACATGTCCATGTCTGTACAAATACCGATTTTAGAGGCAGAAGTTGATGATTATTTTATGAAATATGAGGACTTGCAGAGGCAAATGTAAAGGTATTTGCTGTTTAAATCCATAAATCAAACTGCAGAGATGGAGGAAACCACAGTAATACATAATCACTGTGCACACCACCAAGACATTCATCTATTAATCTATCTTCATGCACTGTAGGGGATGGAGTGATTATGTAAAAATAATGCAAAGTTGTATGATATTATGCATTTATTAGACTTATTTTTTAGACTTCTCCTGCTGTAGTTTTAGACTTATGAGTTATGGAACGTTGTGTGTTCAGACATGCTCTTCTGCATACCATTGTTGTAATGTGTGGTTATTCGCGTTACTGTCACCTTCCTGTCAGCTTTGACCAGTCTGGCCATTATCCTCTCATTAACAAGGCATGTATGTCTACAAAACTGCTGCTCACTGGATTTTTTATTTTTTTTGCACCATTCTTTATAAACTCTAGAGACTAGTGAGTGTGAAAATCCCAGTAGATCAGCAGTTTTTGAGATACTCAAACCACACTGATTGTCTGCCACCAACTATTATTCCATGGTCAAAGTCACACTGATCACATTTTTCCCCACTCTGATGGTTGATGGGAACATTAACTGAAGCTTCTGACCCGTATCTACATGATTGAATGCATCGTACTGCTGCCACACAATTGGCTGATTAGATAATTGCGTGAATAAGTAGGTGTAATAAAGTAAAAATATTCCTAATAAAGTGCTTGGTAAGCCTATAGAGTTTAGCCGGTATATAAGTCCCAGGTATATCGAGTTCAGCAGGTATATAAGTCCTAGATATAGTATAGAGTTCAGCAGGTATATAAGTCTCAGGTATAGTATAGAGTTCAGTAGGTATATTTTAGTTGGCTAGGTAGGCAGTGTTTGGATAGTTAAGTTTGGTCACTTTTGCTTTGTTATCTGTTTGTTTAAAAATAGGCCCTGGTCCCTATCTTTGTTGTACAGGTAGCAGTTGGAATTGTACTTCCCTCTAGGGTCTTTCAGCGCACTTATCCCTGGTTATGGGTATGCACTTTGTGGTACGTCGCTCTGGATAAGAGCGTCTGCCAAATGCCATTAATGTAATGCAATGTATTAACTGAGTAACTTTCAGATGCTTAGAAATGATAAGTGGTATAAGTACATGAGCATCTAGATATGGAGCATTTGTCAAAACAACAAGCAAATAAGGTCAGGCTACAATGTGTAATACATATTTAGTTCTGACGCATATTTAGTTTCGACCTTTGTCTGCATGGTTTCCAACTTCATCCTCTCTCTGTCACTGGAACAGAATTAATTTCACGTATGAAATTGTGAGTGTGGTTTGGACAGACAGGGTTGACTGCACCGTCACCCTCTGGAGCAATCTAACAGTTAAACACCTCTTAACTATTCTCAGATGGCTGGCTTGCCAGAGACCGCTGGATGCTGTTGCTGTCGTTGCTTCTGCTGAGTAAATCGCAGAGTAAAATGTTGGGTTTAGCACAGATTGAAACACAAATTTGAACACTCTTTGCCAGGTTTGATGATGCCATTTGGGTCAAAAGCTTGGAACATTATAGTTATTTAGCTGACGCTTTTATCCAAAGTGATTTACATTTGACTAGACTGAGCAGGGTCCAATATCCCCCTGGATCAATGTGGGGTTAAGGGCCTTGCTCAAGGGCCCAACAGCTGCACTGATCTTACTGTGGCTACATTGGGGCTTAAACCACTAACCTTCCAGGTCACAGACAAGCACCTTAGACACTAGGCTATAGGCTACAGCACCTTAGACACTAGGCTAAATGCTGCCCTAACAGTGGAACAGCAGAATTCTACTCAACATCCTTGTGGCTAAATGTAGCCACTGCTCCACACTGCAATTATACCTTCCATGCTGCTGCACTGCACATTACCTAATCTGAACCAAATTAGTTTCATCCATATGATTTAATACTGGAAGTGTGGTAAATTGTATGGCCTAGATCAGTGTTAATCAACCAAGTTCTTGGAGATCCTGTAAGTTTTCATTTCAACCTTAACTTGGCACATTTGATTGCACTAATTGGCAGCTCAATGAGACCTCTAGCTGTTGAATGAGGTGTGTTCTGTTAGGGTTAGAGTGTAAAACCTTCAAGATGGTTGATCACCAGGAACAGGTTGGTTACCACTGGCCTAGATTTAATCAACACCTGTCCTTAAAGTTCAGGAGTAAGATGGATTGAATTGAGGCTCCTCGATTTCCCCACGGTCTTGTGGCATGGTCAGCTAAAAGTAAAACCTTCCAGAAGTTTCCAGTGGCTTTGGCTCTGGAGTTTCTTATTCCAGGTCCTGTCCGCAAAGAAGCAGAAAAAAAAGAAACCCCAGAAGGCCATCAGTTTCCCAGATGACCTCCTGTCACAATCAAAGGAGAACAAAGGCGGATGTCATTCACATCAAAAACGGAGAGACACATTTTTCAATTTAGCTATGACCAAGGCAGCTTTCATCTTCCTAATGGCGGGCAAATGGCAGGAAAGCACTTTAAATAAGGGGCTTATATGACAGGGGATTGTGAACAGTGGAGGACTAGTGTGTTTTTAAAGACTGCTTCTCGGTTCTATTTCTTTTATAAAAAGGAACAAATAAAACACTTCTCAGTCCAATTAAAGGGGATTTTCCACACACTCCATTAATCAAGAACAGAGGCCCTTTAAGAAGCAGAGTTTGTTCAAATTAAATTAGCCCCCACTCCCCCACCCAATAAAGGGCAGAACCCAAATCAGAAGAGCGAATGTCTGGGCAGGAAAGTGCCGTCATGTTCAGGAACCCCCAGACACGGCTAGATGCTGGTATTCATCATGTCTCCCATCACATTAGACACAGAGGAGTGTGTTAAAAGGCGTTAAAAATGGAGCATGTGTGATTGGATTTGTTTGTCACCTCTACGTACCGTCAAACACGAGGGAGAGGAGTCCTGGCCCCTTTTCTCTTTAACCAAAGAAACGGAACACGGAGGCATTCAAAACAAATTGATTCCAAAATGAATTCTGTGATTCCTGTCTAAATAAGCTGTGTGGGTCTGGTAACACGTCCCCCTACGCGTTCACACACACACACACACACACACACATTAGCTCTCCTCATCCCATTTGTCTGGGCTCGAGGCGCTGCTTTCTAATAAACTTTTGAGCCTCAATTTGCTTTTTGCCGTCCGCGCGACAACACCCCCATCGGTGAGTAAACATCAGTCACGGAAACACAGGCTGCCCTTTGATTACTTTGTGTAACCGTTTGATGAATTAAAGTGGCGTCTAAATAAGAATACCGCCAGGAGCTTTGGAGAACATTTCACAAGATTAGACCGGGCTTCAAACGCCCTGGCCAAGCCTAGTGCGCTAAGCGATTCTACATCTCCTGAGATGCTGCGTGGAGTAGATGAGGTAACAACGCGAGGTCACATTACTGCGTCTACCTGCTCACTAGAGCCCTGCAAGCAGAGTAAGACCCCGCCATCACAGAGGCACAGACACAACTTACTGAGACTTATTCAGTCCTGTATTCCAGCCCAGGATATTTCTGCTCGGTTTCAGAGCGCAATGTCATTGGTGGAACATAAAGCTTTTGAGCACATTAACTGGTTGCCCTGCCCAATAATACCCCGTGAATTTATAAACTGCAAGTTTGCGGCATCATAGCGGGGGAATAAGCTGGTGATCTGGCAATCGGAGCTGAAGCAAGAGTCAAACCCGGTTCTGCTGCTGCCCTCAAAAACACTCTGAGCGTGGATGTTTATGTTTAAAGACCGTGGTCAACACTTAATCACCATTTGTCCTTAAACTAAATTTACAAATCAATGTTGTTTTATTGTTGCCATTGAATTCACCGAAGTTTATTTGAATAAGAACATAAATGTGGATTTAAATATTAGTCAAAGTCAAAGCAAAATTATATAAAAGCCTATATTGTATCTTTTTTTTCACAGAACCATCAGCCATTACAGATCAGTGTCCTCACAGAACCATCAGCCATTACAGATCAGTGTCCTCACAGAACCATCAGACGTTGCAGATCAGTGTCCTCACAGAACTATCAGCCATTACAGATCAGTGTCCTCACAGAAACATCAGCCATTACAGATCAGTGTCCTCACAGAGACATCAGCCATTACAGACCAGTGTGTTCACAGAGATATCAGCCATTACAGATCAGTGTGTTCACAGAGCCATACACTGCATTTCCTTTTTCATGCCCACAAAGAGAGTGCTCTCTCCTTGAGCTTTACCCCAGCCGATCAAGATCTGGCATAATTACAGCTGACAGTTCTCCTACGCACCAAAGATATCCTTTTATGCATAGAGAATAAGATAAGAGAAAAAAATATTGCAATTCGAATCACTGACTTCTTCTTAAGTGTATGAAGGATTTTGGGCTATATTTTAGACACCACTCAGAATTATAGCAAAAAATCCCATTTCATGTTCCTCCCGCCCGCTCCGTCTGCTTCTGAAGTTTTTGAGCAGCGATCCGGGAGAGTTGGAGCAGACTGGAATTCCCGGAGAGGGAGCAAGGAGAAGGAGAGGCAGGATTGGGATGCAGCGTGCGTCCGCCATCAGCGCTGATTACCAGACTGAGTTCTGACATGGAGGGTCATCCTAATCCACCCGTCTGACAGTCTCTTTCTCGACTGAGTGTAGTAAAACGCTCCGCTGAAGGATAACAGGGCCAGCAAACTAGAGTCTCAGCCCAATATGCACCTCTCTCAACAAGGCCAGCAAACCAGAGTCTCATCACAATATGCACCTCTCTCAACAAGGCCAGCAAACCTGAGTCTCAGCCCAATGTGCACCACAGTCTCAGCCCAATATGCACCTCTCTCAACAAGGCCAGCGATCTAACCAGAGTCTCAGCCCAATATGCACCTCTCTCAACAACGCCAGCAAACCAGAGTCTCATCACAAAATGCAGCTACTCTGTCTGGCATCAATGACCATTCCACAGTCAAAGTAACTTTTCTTCCCCATTCTGACATTTGGCCTGAAAAACAACAGAACCTCTTGAACGTGACTGCATGCTTGCTGTATGCATTTAGTTGCTGCCATATGATATATGCATTACCAAGCGGGTGTCCAGGTCTACTCACTGCTCACTGAGTGTACATCTTCACAGTGAGAAAATTAAATGTGTACATTTTATGAGCTTTTCATGGGCAGTATCATCTGCAGAGTGAAAGGTTAGTCCTGAAAGGTTTCTGAATTCTCAGATTATTTGACACTACTCCAAGGCTGGTGCATATAATTGTGGGTAATAAGGAGACCTGGATTTGGAGAAATCTGCTGACATTGTATAAATATAACAGCTGAAGCCTGGGCTTGAACAGGACACAGCAGTTTAAACTGACAGAATCTGCTGAGCCTTGGGCTTCTCCCAGACAGGGAGGAAGGGAAAACAGAGAGCCAATGAGGGAAGAACAAGTCAGACAGTGATGATTTAAAGGTGATTATCTAAACCTCTGTGACCCGGATTCAGTCAACATCTGCCCATACCTGTTCACCGCAAAAATGATTGACTTCTACCCATAATTCTTCACTTCTGTCCATAACTGTTCACTTACAGAGAGGTGCAAGTGGTAGGCAATTTTTTTCATTTGTTCCCAAAACTGCTTTTAAACACTTGAGGAGTTAACTGGGAGCCAGCCATCTTTGATTGTATCCAAGTCTGTGAAGTTTATCTGCAGATTAGAGGTTTGTCAGTCTCACCTTTGGTATTTGTCTTTTGTGCAGTCAGCCTAATCTACAAAAACTGGAGTGATAATGAATGCATATTGTTGAATAATTTTAATTCTGTCATACATTATCTACATACCACTGGCAAATGTCAGCTTTAAAATACTGTCGTATCTTTCCTCAAATGGAACAAGCAGACTCTGCCAAGAATGGGACCCTCCAGGAGATGCGGTCCAAGATCCAGGCCCTCATCCAGGACATCCAGCAGATCATGCCACGCAAGTCCATCTCCAGCCCCGCCTCAGGCTCCATCTCCAGGGGTGCCATCCCAAACGCCATCCCAGGATCCGTCCCTGGCTCAATCTCCAGCTCTGTCTCAGGCTCCATTTTCAGCTCTGTCTCACACTCCATCTCCAGCTCTGTCTCACACTCCATCTCCAGCTCTGTCGCAGGCTTCATCTCCAGCTCTGTCTCAGACTCCATCTCCAGCTCTGTCTCAGGCTCCATCTCCAGCTCTGTCGCAGGCTCCATCTCCAGCTCTGTCGCAGGCTCCATCTCCAGCTCTGTCGCAGGCTCCATCTCCAGCTCTCTCTCAGGCTCCATCTCCAGCTCTGTCTCAGGCTCCATCTCCAGCTCTGTCTCAGGCTCCATCTCCAGCTCTGTCTCAGGCTCCATCCTGTATTTTTCGACTTTTGCCAATCATTGTCTCTTCTTTAAAACATAGTTTTCGGGTTGAATTATATACAGTATAAAGAAGAAACATGATTCATATACACTAATTTTCACATGCTCAGTGACGACATGTCAGTTTGGCCAGATTCCACTTGTGTCATGTGATCAAGCATCAGTTTCCACACGTAGAGTCTCAGACTCCGCACACTGAGTCTCAGACTCCACACACTGAGTCTCAGATTCCACACACTGAGTCTCAGACTCCACACACTGAGTCTCAGATTCCACACACTGAGTCTCAGATTCCACACACTGACTCTCAGATTCCACACACTGAGTCTCAGATTCCTGCAGGAATTATGTTCAGTTTCAATTTAGCTGATAAGCTGTGGTTAATCACCACAAATTAACATAGTAGTATAACAGCCTAGTGGAAAGTTGAAAAAGCATTTTGTGCTAAGTAATAATAAAAGATTGAAAAGGTAAGAATTGAGCAATGGCATGTATAGATGTTCTTTTTAATTTCCTACTGATAAAATATTCATGAGTCCCATCAGAAGTGAATAGCGTAGCAGAAAGCATTTGAGTAATGAAAGTTTAGTGGATTTGGATGCTTTGTAGTGACATAAACCTCTGCACCACTATTTTTCTTTCAATGTTAGTATCCCAGAAGGAGTGTTTTAAGCGAGGATATGTGTGGCTCAATTACCCCAATATCACCCAGAGGACAGATGACGCCACCCACCCTAATATTTACTTTACTGTTCCAAGGTGTTATGAGCTGTGTAACGGTAATTTGATGTGTGACTTAATTACCTGCATTCACATAGTCACCAGAGGACATAAATCCTACTCCCTTTCTTGTAAAGACTTATTGCAGGAAGGTCATGTCATTTTCTGGGAAATATATATTTTTTAAGAGCTTTTTTTTTTCTTTTTGCAACCCCTATTTGGATCATACGTGCAATAGGTGGTGTGCAGTGCTGAGATGATGTCACTATTCATACTTATGAGTATTATTTGGTGAATAGTGGGTAATAGTTCTGATGTCCTTGGGAGTCAACATTTTCTAAGTATGAAGAATACATTCTGAGCCTTACACTGCTACCTCAGGCTGCTCTATAATACCGAGGTATTATAAAAAAAGAAAAAAAAGCAAATGTGCATTTTATTGTGAGTCTTTTAAGTTTGTTTGCAGATATTATTTGTGTTCATGTTTGAATGTGTCTGTGTGTATGTGTGTGAGTGTGCATGCGTGCATGTGTGAGTGTGTGTGTCTCTGTGTGTATGTGTGTGTGAGAGTGTGTGTGTGTCTGTGTGTATGTGTGTGAGTGTGCGTGCGTGCGTGCATGCGGTTGTGTGTGTGAGTGAGTGTACGTCTGTGCGTGAGTGTGTCTGTGTGAGTGTGTGTGTGTTTGTGTCTCTGTGTGTATGTGTGTGAGTGTGCGTGCGTGCATGCGGTTGTGTGTGTGAGTGAGTGTACGTCTGTGTGTGAGTGTGTCTGTGTGAGTGTGTGTGTGTTTGTGTCTCTGTGTGTATGTGTGTGAGTATGCTTGCGTGTGTGTGTGTGTGTGTGTGAGTGTGTGTGCGCGTGTGAATGTGCGTGTGTGTGTGTGTGTCTGTGTATTTGTGTGAGTGTGTGTGAGTGTGTGTGTGTGTGTGTCTGTGTGTGTGTGTGAGTGTGTGTGTGTGTCTGTGTGTGTGTGTGTCTGTGTATTTGTGTGTGTGTGTGTCTGTGTGTGTGAGTGTGTGTTTGTGTGTATGTGTGTGAGTGTGTGTGTGTGTGTGTGTGTCTGTGTGTCTGTGTGTGTGTGTGTGTGTGTGGGTGCATGTGTGCATGTGTGCATGTGTGGGAGTGTGTGTGTGTGAGTCTGGAAACAGAAGAAAGGCAGTGTGGAAAAGAGTGACTGTCTCACAGCTGCGGTTCAGCTGTGTTTCTCCACCAGGCAGAAGCCAGATCCTGCTATCTCCCCGCTGCTGACAGCCCGTTTCTGAAAACGCCTTTTGCCCTTCTTTAAAAAAGATGAATTCCATGAAACTTTCGGTAATTGTGTCTGCCTTGCAGCTTAGCTGGACACATCGGCCTGTATAATAGGATGAGATGAGCGATGGAAGCTGAATTGCATGGCTAATGGCGGTGATATATTGCCCCGGCGCACACACATACACACACTAAGGCACGTCACAGAGAACTTGAGGTGTATGACTTATTCGGCCCCAGACCAAGAGGTAATCTCTCACACACGTAGGAGCACATGCTGATTTTTCACCGCTGACTTGCAGGCTGCGTTCCAGTAATTCTTTCTCGCCAGACACAAATGCTGTGCAAACAACATTTGACAGAAAGTTATGTCATCCCTGTGACATGTAATATACACACGCACACACACACGCTCACACACAGGATTTATTGTTGATAGTTTACTATGTGATCTGTAAATACACTGATTATATTGGATTGATTCTCCTTTTCTCAGAGTAATTATTTTTGCAGGACTGCCATTGATTTGGTTTTTGTTGGAGACGTCTTGGATGTATGTTTGTTTTCCTTTCATTGCTGTCGTGTGCAGTGATGTATGTCTGGGGTCATCCAGTGGTCATTCTGGTGTCTCTGATCTCAGGTGCAACTCTGGTAGGAAGGACTGCAATGCATACAATCATGCAGATACAGCTAATGTTATCATGCACAACAGTCTCTAGAGTTTACTATATATATATATATATATATATATATATATATATATATATATAACACTCATATGAGATCCTTTTTAATATTGCCTAGTTCTTACATTATGGTGGGCTATTTAAAAAAAGGTTTATTTTGAATTTCTTAAGCTCTCATAGTGTGGGCAAAGACTCCTTTGATGGTGTTTTTTGTGTATTTTGTGTTTTTTGTCAATCATTTCCCTATCAATGAAAATAGCTTACAGTCTTATTCTTTGCTTGCGTTGCTACCAAGATAGAGCAGAATATTGAGGTGATTCACAAAAGCTGGCAGTATTTCACAAAATCACATACAGTACATACAAACTATGGGATGGTTGCTTATGCCAATTAAAGGTAGCATCTGAATGAATAAAGCATTAACTTTTCTCTGGCTTATGCTTCAGCATTAAAAACAAGCAGGTAAACTGGATTACTTCCTGTGAACAGGCATTTACTGAAGATTATGAGAATCAAACAATGAAAGAGTGTAAACGAATAGAATAAAATTATCCACTGCCAGGGTAAATGGGTGGGAGTGGGATTAGGTACACATCTGAATTTACATATCAGGCTACGCTAACCAGCTTGGCCATTACCAAAGGCTGTAGAACACATAACTACCCCTGATTGGAACTCTAAATGAGTGTTCTATTGCAAAATAATTGCTAATTAAATCTGAGTGCTCTCTGTGGAAAAAAATATATATAAATTTATTCTTCTGCACTGGTAATCTTGTGCAAAAACAATTTAACCCTTGCATAGTCTTAACATTCTGTATACTTCCCTTGTCATAAGGGTAAAAAATTACGCACCTTCACTAAACTCCTAAAATAAAGCAGCTTAATTGAATTTTAAACCCCAAATCTATTTTGCATGAAGAAACAGCCTGTCACTCATAACAAACTTTGTCATGAAATTGAATTGGAAAAAAATACATTTAGGGGGTTTTCTCTGCTGTTAAACATAGTGGCATTGACCCTGAAGACAAGAAATGGGTTAAAATAAGAAATAATATATAACAAATTATATACAGTCTGGCTGCGCAAACACACACACACACACACACACACACACACACATTATCAAATTTATCCATGAAATAGCCTTAATTATTTACCTGACTTCATCCTCCGAGGGGCAGGTGGTGTTCTTACTGTAGTTCTTTTTTTTTTTCTTGCCACCATTAATTACATGTTAGATGGAGCTTGGTGGACCCTTGTGTGTACTGTTTGTGTTCTGTCCACAATAGCCTTTTCTCAGAATCGATTGATCCACCGTATGAGCTGCTGGTCTGTAAAGTAGCCGTATTCGGTCTAACCGATTTATTAATTGATCAATTGATCAATTGATTGACAGGTGGTGAAACTGTGGCCGCCTCAGTCACTTAAATGTGAGGTCTGTCTGTGAGAAATGACACGGGCTGACTGCAATGAGCCAGTGCTCTGATCCAATCAAACGCATGTTAGCGCATTAAGAGAGGTCAAAGGTCAGGGTAGAGCGTTGTTATGGTGATGCATGGGGATGATAACAAAGCCCTGCTTATGTTCTCTTCTCCTGGCCACCTTCCCAATGTCTGCCTTCTTTAGGAGAACTTTCACTGATAAATGAGCCGTTTGATATTAGAAACTCTATCTTTCATAAACAAAACAATACTATGACACACTCACACACACAACCCCATGCTAATGTCCTCAGATATATTTATCAATGTGTATATTTATTTATCTCCATTTTTAGTTTTGGCTGTCTGTAGACGCTGTGTGGAGAGGACAGCTAGCGGCACTCAGACAGTCTGCCCTTTGGCTCTGCTTTCAGGCAGTGAAGGTTGGCACCGGAATGGGCAGCACAGGTTTGGCACCAGCTCATGCCAGCCTGAGAGGGGGGAGAGGGGGGGGGAGGCACTAGCTGATGCCAGCCTGGTTTCAGGGGGGAGCAAAATGGTCAAGATTGACACAAAGACTTGGGACACAAACACGGATCATCTGTGCCTAGTGCCAACAGGGAAAAGAACCAGCTGGAGCACCCACCCACCCCCCCCCCCACCCCCCTTGCCTGTGCCCATCCATCACTACCCCCCTCAGCAGACACCCCTAGCATCATACAGGCACAGAGGATATTATCCACTTCCAGAAAAGAGAGAGTAATTTCATTACCTTGGTCACTGGGGGGGTCCTTCTGGAAGAGAATGAGTCATGTGGCCAGATCTCACTACAGTTACACCAGATGTGCATTCAAAATGGCTGCTGTCAGCCATTTTTGTTCAGCACAACACTACCTTTTCAAACTGTTAGCTAACATTCGGCAACAGATTAATACTTTTTAGCCATTTTTGTGCATGGCGAAAACAAAATGCCCGCCGACATGTAAGCTGAGAGAAAAATAGTTGACAGTCATTTAGGCTTTAATCAATGTAATACATGTTCTTACCTTTAAAAATGAATCTCAGGTAAGCAGAAATTCAGCTAGTTAGACCTAAGTTCCTGGCCAACTAAACACAATGTTAATTCAAAATCATTCAACAATAACTGTCTGCTGCAGAATAGAATAGAATAGAATTATCTGCCTACATATCCTACCTACATTACAAACAAACCATGCTATTTCACAAAAGTCATGCACACAAAACACAATTAGCTATTTATCATTGTTCGACCTAAGTTGCTGCCCAACTAAATGTAATGTTCATTTAAAATCGTTCAACAGTAGCTGTTAACTGGAAACTATGTTGAACACACGTTTGGCCATTTCACAAAAGGTCACACACACAAAACACAATGCACATGACATAATAACCCCAATTGTGTTGCCTTCCATAAAAATGTCTCATAAATAATTTGTACATATGCTGTGTGATGGCCATGAAGGTGCTGTTTATGCTTCAAGAAAGTTTTATAACATCTCAAACATCTCAAGTCTCACTGGGAAAGAAAATACATTTTTACATTACATTATATTACATATATTTACAGTTATTTGGCTGACGCAGTTGACAAAGAAACTAGTAACTCCATGATCTTAGCTCAGACAGACACATCAGAGATTAGATTATTTCTGATGGGTGGTTTAGTAGTGGTTTAAAAAATGTAGCTGGTATCTTATCTAGACTGACTGACACATTAAAAATATAAGTGGTAGGCTCTGATATGAGAAGTTTTTAGTGCCATCAGTTCCAGCAGGCTTTTTGAATCTATTATTTCTAATGCATGTAGTAATTCTGGATCTTGAAAGGGAGGAAAAAAAACAGTTTCAATGATTATTAAAAGCATTAAATTTGCATGTTAAAAAAAATATTTTCAATATTCAACTGATGAAGAAACCCAGAACAATTATTTTCTAATGGTAATGTGTGTGCATGTTGTGCGTATTTTATATTGCATATAATGTTGCATAATTATTCCGGTTTCCTTATGCTAATTTCAAATAGTTGTCAGGTTTAGCTTTTCTTATTGAAAATGTGGATTATACTCTGAGCACTGATGTATAGCACATATCCCTCTGAGAAATTATTTTCTGCAGCATAATCGTATATTCCCCTCTGTCACCAGTGTCTTCAAACACATTGTTTTTACAGCAAAGTTGAGACTCTTTTTACCCTGCTGTGTGTGTAGCATGACAAGCCATCAGCATCCATATAAGGGGCTTAGTTTCAGCACTGCTCTGTCTCCTGTTCGCCTCTTGCGTGTTCTGTACAAAAATGGCAGGCTTTGACTTGTCTTTGATCATTTCTCTTTTTCAACCTCAGCACACAGGATGAAATGAGAAATGTGTGCAGACATTAGACCTGTCAGCTGTGAATCTGTACCCCCTCCCCTCTCCCCAAAGCCAATACATAATAGATAAATTTAGATGCACCAGTGAAAGCCATTACAGGAGTCTTTGATTTTATTCTTCATAAAGAATAAGTGAGCATACATTCACATTTTCCAGTTTGATATGTATGGGTTGCCCTTAAAATGAATGAATGAAAGAGTGAATGAAAGAAATAACTAAATGAAAGGCATCATTCTATCTTTCCATGCCCTTGCCCTTGGATTGTTGGTTAATAGAATGCTTGCTCTGGGAGCCTGGTGGTTAGCATTAGCATGCAGCGGTGGGTCTGGTGAAGGGGCTGTTTGATGATCATGACTTCTGCTCTTGACAGCTGGTTCCCTGCCAGGACCTTAGTTCATTAGGGAAGTCACTTCAAGTTGAATATTTAGCTGTCCTGGACCCTGTGTCTGTTCCAGCGGAGACAGGGGTGATTTAATCACACACACACACACACACACACACACACTAGTGCCATATGCTACATTGCTTTGGGTAACAACTTGATAGGGCTGTTTTTCCACTAATGTTTTCAGAAGACTGTTGAAATCTGATTTTAGAAATTGATTTCTACAACTTGGTAAGTTCTCTGGACAAAAAGGCCATGTCATATGACACAACTTGAAAGTAAGAAAGTCATAAGAGCTTATCCTGGTCATCCTGATTGTCAGATCAGTGACCCCCATGAATGCTTTTCTAAATGTACTTATGTTCTATGGTTTGTCCTGGTTGTAAAGGCATTTGAATACAGAAATTGTGTGTCACATGTCTACAATGTACAACATTTAAATTAATTTCTGTGAGAATGCTGTCAATCTCCTCATGGTCAAAAAGGTTGGGATTGGGCCCCCTCCAGGACTGGAGTTAAACCTGCAGACAATGTTGCCCTCCAGGGCTGGAGTTAAACCTGCAGACAATGTTGCCCTCCAGGACTGGAGTTAAACCTGCAGACAATGTTGCCCTCCAGGGCTGGAGTTAAACCTGCAGACAATGTTGCTCTCCTGCACTGGAGTTAAACATGCAGACACTGTGGCCCTCCAGGATAAGAGTTTGACAGCCCTGGTCCAAGGACAGATAGTATTCAGAGTATTTGTTTGAGGCAAGGAGACCCCCAGGGTTCTGGGTTGTGTAAGTAGTTTGTTTATGGTGTAAAGAGTATGCAGCTTCCTCCATGCTTAAGTACTTCAGAGGGACTTCAGGCACTGCAGAGCACACTGCAGCTAAGGGGTATGAGCCTGCCTCAGACGCATGATAAATCAGCTCTGTGTGCTCAGTAATAAGACCGGCCGTGTCAAACAGAGTGTACCTCATCAGCATTATGAAACCAGTCCCACAAACATCCCACCACTCACTCATACTCACACACCCACACACACACACACACACATGGCTGTGTCAAACAGAGTGTACCTCATCAGCTTTATAAAACCAGTCCCACAAACATCCCACTCACTCATACTCACACACACACACACCCACACACACACACACATCCCAGCACAGACTTACAAGCACACACACACACACACACACACACACACACACACATCCCACCACAGACTTACAAACACACACATACATACATGGCTGTGTCAAACAGAGTGTACCTCATCAGCATTATAAAACCAGTCCCACAAACATCCCACCACACTCTCAAACACACACACACACACACACACATTCCACCACAGACTTACAAGCACACACACACATACATGGCCGTGTCAAACAGAGTGTATTTCATCAGCATTATAAAACCAATCCCACACACATCCTACCCCACTCTCAAACACACACACACACACACACACACACACACACACACACGTCTATGGTACAACGAAAGGAACTGTCACTCTTGGGCTACAAAGAGGGCACTACAGTTTCTGCACATTCTGAACATTTCATTGCATGCAAAAACATCAATCACAAAAAATGTATGTATCATTCTTAGTTTTTTGACTGTGTTTAAACACACCCTGGAGTGTGAGTCAACAGAGAGGGGACTTGTGTCATTCAGAGCCATCCAAGAGTGGACCATATTATTAGGTTTATAACAGACTGTGACCCTTGTGAAGATTAACTATAGAGTTATAAAACTTTAAATACAGCAGCCAAGTAATTACAGATATTTCATCCTGGATACATACAATGTACTCACCAATGTCATTTTACATGTAATGCTTTATATATTTTGTAAATCATGAATCATGAATATGGTTTACAGAATAACTTTCATATTTCATTCACTAACACACTCTCACACACACACACGGCTGTTTCAAACAGCATTATAATACCAGTCGCAGCACGCTCTGGAAAGTTCCAACAGGAGTGAGTGAGGAAGCTCCACCACCTTCAGATCTGCCCAGAGCTCTGGGGAGAGACGGGACAACTTGACTTTGTTAGAGAAAGTTGTTAATTACTTTATAACCCCGAAACACACTCCCTCACTGTCTCAACACACACACACACACACACACACCTTCTGTCACACGCCTCCCCTCACACACACACACACACACCCACATACACACATACACCCTCTGTCACAAGCCTCCTCTCACACACACACACATCCCAGCACACACTGAAACACGCACACACACACAAACACATGCAGGGACACACAGATGCACCCAGGCACACACACTCACACACATTGCACCAAACACTCACATATGCAGGCACACTCTCACACATCCCACCACACACTAAGACTCACACACACACACACTCACACACACACACATACACTCCATCAGACCTCTCCCCCACCTCCCTTTCTCAAAAACACAAACAAACATAAATGCATGCAGGGACACACAATTGCATCCAGACACACACACACGTAATACATTTCATGTAATACAAATGTAAATCCTTCCTTGAGGAAATATATAAGTTGATATATTGGAGTGTAATTATTTTTGCCTGTGTGTTCCAGAGCGATGTTTAGCAGTGAGGACAGCTGTAGGATGTCATTGGAGTCGGTGGTGTGATAAATACGGCACATTTGGGATGCCAGGCACTTTGTGGCTCCTCTGTCCCCAGCGTTTAGTCTGCTTTTAAATGAGATATTGAGCATTAAAGAGACATTCAAAATCAGCTTTAATATTTCAACTTTCCACAGTTCAAAAATAAACCAAATTCAATACTTTTCAATTGCACAGCATACCGAATTCCCTTATGAGAACCGTCCAAGCAGTGCAGTCAAAACATATGCTGACAATAGCATACGTACAATTTTAAAGTCGGGAGTTTGTGCTGTATTTCCAGTAACAGGCCGGAATTGCAACATCATATATCTTATCATTGGTTTTTTCCAAGCGCAATATTGAATATTTGTCTTCTGATAAACATGTCATTTGCCAGCAATGGCAGAACAATCTTAAATCTCTGCCATCAAGAACTTAATCAAATAACATCAATCATTTTACAGCGCGTACATACACATCCTGCTCCTTTTCAACCAAAGTTATTTCACACATTAGACTGAATATCTACAGTACAGTAAGAATATTGCGCAGGAGGGTAATAAACATCTGATATTCCCCTGTGAGTTCTGCTCATGGCTCTCTCAAAGACTCTGTCTGGCAGTTTGTCTTGAATAAGGAGAGACTCCTGGAGATAAAAAGTCCAATAGACAACAGTAGCCAAATGTCTCTATCAACTCTGGAGGAATTGACATACGATTGACCTTTCATGTTGTATCTATGGGTTGCCAGAGACGCAGGTTTTAATCACCCATGGAGGACTCAGGGTGAGTGCGGTGTCTGCTGATTTTCTGCCACGCTGGCAAGCCCGGTGCCTTGTTACTTGGTTTTACTGTTTATGAGGAGTTTACTTTTACAGCCAAACGCTATGCATTGACAAGTGGCAGTGATGGATGATGGGGAATTAAAGTTGAAATGTGAACCTTTTGGAGACAGTGTACGGATGATAGGCTTCCTATAATTGCTTGCATTTCAGAAAAGGCGGAGGATAAAAGATATGGCAAAATTAAATTTGAAATAATCCAGTATGGTCCCCTTGACCTGAAGAAAGCTCTGAGCATCCTATCAGCTGAAAACACTTGGCACAGCAGTCAGGTAAAGTATGTGTCAACAGGTTTGGTAGAGAGGTCAACCTGTAAAAAAGATTAATGAAAAATAATGATGAAATAATCTCTTATGGGACTAAACAAATTATCCTGGGTGATGCACTGCAGTGGAGAGCACATAATGAATTTAATGATAAAATATCAACTCAAAATGTAATAAAGCCTCAAATTTGAGGTTGTGAAACAATTATTCATCAAATAGTCACTCTCTTTCAATTATTATCAGTCACATTGAGCTGATAACATTATGCTCTGATGATAGAATTGTGATGATTACCTCTTCATTTTAAGGTTGCAGATGTTTGGGAATTTTGCCGAAACATAATCACAAGGGGCGGCACGGATGGTGCAGTGGGTAGCACTGCCGCCTCACAGCAAGGAGGTCCTGGGTTCGAATCCCCGTCGGCCGGGGCCTCTCTGTGCGGAGTTTGCATGTTCTCCCCGTGTCTGCGTGGGTTTCCTCCGGGTACTCCGGTTTCCTCCCACAGTCCAAAGACATGCACGTTAGGCTGATTGGAGAGTCTAAAATGCCCGTAGGTATGAGTGTGTGAGTGAATGGTGTGTGTGCCCTGCGATAGACTGGCGACCTGTCCAGGGTGTATTCCTGCCTTTCGCCCAATGTATGCTGGGATAGGCTCCAGCCCCCTGCGACCCTGATCAGGATAAGCGGGTTCAGATAATGGATGGATGGATGGATAATCACAAGGTAAGACATGAAACAAAAAGTGTCTCCAAAAACTGCATATTACTGAGAAATAGAGTACAATCCCTCTGAGATACCTCGGCTTTTGTTTTTTTACATCAAAGAAAAAGTAAGACAGTGAAACGAAATAGTTGAGGTAGAGAGCAACACAAGCCTCATGTAACGGAATATCAGTGAATATACTGAGCTCACTGAGCACTTTATTAGGAACACTATACCAATACTCGGTATGGTCTCCCTTTGCTCTTAAACCAGCCTCAATACTTCATTTTGAAAACATTCCTTTGAGATTCTGTTCCATGTTGATATGATTGTATCATGCAATTTCTACAGATTCATGCTCCGAATCTCCCATTCTACCACATCCCAAAGATGTTCTATTAGATTCAGATCCGGAGACAGGGAAGGCCACTGAAAAACATTGAGGTCATGTTCATGAAACCAGTTTGAGATGACTTTTGCTCTCTGACATGGTGCATTATCATGCTGGTCATGAGAAGATGGGTGCATTGTGGCCATGAAGGGATGCACACGGTCAGCAACAATACTCAAATATGTTGTGACATTCAAGCACTCAAAATCACTGAGATCAAATTTTTTTCCCCATTCTGAAGGTTGATGTGAACATTAGCTGAATCCCCTGACCCGTATATGCATGATTTTATGCATTGCACTGTTGCTACACGATTGGCTGATTAGATCTCATGAATGAGTAGGTGAACCTAATAAACTGCTCAGTGATTGTATAATTGCTTTCATGAGACTTGTAGAAAATATACAGTGGGCTCAAGAATTACTGGCACCCCTCACCAGCAATGCACAAACAAAGAAAAATGTGCCAAATACTGTACTTGATTAATGTTTCAATGGAAACAACCAAAATCATATCAATCATTTAACAAAAAATACATTTCAACAAAATCAAGGTTTCAGAATTATTGGCACCCTTCACCTAGTACTTAGTGCAACCACCGCTGGCAAGGATAACAGCATGGAGTCTCTTCCTGTAATTTTTGACAAGATTAAGGAACTGGAGCGATTTTGGACCATTCCTCTTTGCGTATCCTTTCAAGATCCTTCATGTTCTTGGGTTTGTGCTTATCAACTGACCTCTTCGATTGGATTGAGGTCTGGTGACTGAGATGGCCATTGCAGAACGTTGATTTTGTTGTCATGGAATCATTACTGTGTGGATTTTGAGGTGTGTTTTGGGTCATTGTCTTGTTGGAAAGTCCACCTACGACCAAGTCCCAGACTTCTGGCAGAGGGAACCAGATTTCAGTAAATGATTTTTGTTGGTTCCATTGAAACATAAATATAGCACAGTATTTATCACATGTTGGTATTTCGAGTTTGTCTATAAATATATTGTTTAGAATTTTTTTGAGTATTGTTTGTTCATTTTCTGTCAGGGGTGCCAATAATTTTTGAGCCCACTGTAATTACAAGTATTCCTGCAGTACTATTCATAATAATATATGAAAGCAGCAATAACATATCATTAAGATATTTATCTGATGCTTTTATCCAAAGTTGTCATGTCCCGTGTGTCTGTTTCCCTGTTCTTCAGTTTCTGTGTTTCTTTGCTTGCACTCAGCCTGTTCCCTATCCACACCCCCGGCACCTGTTACATGTTTCCTATTGTGTAATCACACTCACCTGAATCCTATTGTGTCTCATTACCTTCGTATATAGTCTGTTTGTTTCCTCTGTTCTTTGCCAGGTTGTTTTGTTCCCTGCTTCCTGCTTGCCGTACTCATTCTCCTCTACCTGGGGTGGGGGTTGTAGGATGTTGTGTAACTGTGGACTAAACAGCCTAAGCAGGGTAAGGAAACATCATAAGGGGCTAATATTTCTGTTCATAGTCCTTGTTGAGTGCAGTGATGCAGTCTTGGACACTCCATGTGAAAATGGCCCAGATTTATTGTCTGTGGGCCAGGTTGACAGGCAGCTGTCCGTCAGGACTAGTGGGTGTTCAAAAGTCATGGTTGCCATGTAAACGGGGGGTGGTGCTGTCACCCTTTCTCACAGTGACAAAGTAAGATACAGCTCTGTGACTTTCTGCCATCAGGGAATGCCAGATTTGAAACTAAATTAAGAAATATATAAATAAATAAAATGCTGCCAAGTCACAGCCAATCACTTTCGGATGAACATTTGGTTTTGGAAACCCCCGCCCACTTGCCTTGATGACGCCCCAGCAGCTGTTGGGATCACAGAGTATTATTTTCTCTAGCAAGGACATCGCCTCGTAAAGCCATTAAATTCTAATTAAAATGGTTTGCGACACGTCTTTAAAAAGCAGTCAGGCAGTGGAGGCAGAACTGTGCATAGAACTGCATGCTGGGAACAGATAGAGACCAGGCTTGACCAGACCTGACCCGACCAACACAGCAATGTGAGGGTGTGGGAGGGGGGTGGAGGGGTTTAAATTCACAGGTGACATTTACGCTCCGTGCACACAGAGTAGGACTCTCCGTTCTGGTGAGCGAAGGCAGAGAATCATTCCACCGCTCTTCCTGTCAAACTCCTGATTAACCACCCCGTCGGAACGCTGGACCCAGGATAATTAATCTCAGAGACCTCAGAAATGTATTTAGTTTCTCAATGGTTGGTGTGTTTAGGGCTTACTTCCTGACATCCTGTCCAGGCTTCCTGCAGATGGCTTTTACTGGATCAATACAGGGATTTGACATCCAGGTATAAACACTTCAAAGGAAAGGAGGTGTACTGGTTTTCGTTTTCATTTAATCTCTTCCGGCCTACAAAGGTGCACACGTGTGCACACACATACACACAACCACACAACTCATGGAACACAAACACACAATGCACACACAAATAAACAAACACAGACGCAACGCACATACACACAAACAACACACACACAAAACACGTGGAACACACAAGCAAAGCATGCACACACATACACAACATGCATGCAACACACATAAATAAATACATGAAACGCATTCTCTGTCTGTCACCTGTAGCTGTAGTGTTGAGAAAACTACAGAAGTTCACTGGCGCTTACTCTCATTTCTCACAGCAGACACTGCTTTAGCTTTTCCAGGAGATTTCAGGCAGGTTTAAATATTTTATGCAAGGCTCCAGTCCACAAAGAGTTGGAGACGGGATGTCAGGGAGCCCTGCTCTCACAATCGCAGGGATATTTAGTGTGAAATCGAAGGCAAAGAAGCAGAATGAAACTCTTTGTGCTCCGCTCTTCCTCCATTTTCTCTTCAGCAAGGCTGCAAACGGGTCCCAGGTGATGGGCTAACGCCAGTGGTAGAATGGTTAATGGTTAGTGTGTGCGTGAGTATGTGCCTGTGCTTGTGAGTGTGTGGTGGGATGTTTATGTGTGTGTGTGGTGGGATGTGTGTGTGAGTGTGTGTGTGTTTGTGAGTGTGTGGTGAGCTGTGTGTGTGTGTGTGTGTGTGTTTGTGATAATGTGTTCAGATGTGTATGTATGTGTGTGTGTGTGTGTGTGTGTTTATGTGTGTGTGTAGAACGTCATGGAATATCTTGTTTTGATCACTAAATGTACTCTTCCCCATTTGCTACGAGATGTGATTGTGTATGCCCATGCTTGAGTGCGTGTGCGCGCGTGTGTGTTCAATATCAAGAGGTTACAGGCAACCACCAAGTTGACCTTAGAGGACATCATGGAGCTATAGTATGCTGATGATTGTGCCTGGCAGCCCAAATCAGAGGCCGACCATCAACACCAAATAAACAATAATCTATAATCTGTCAGATGAGAGCCAGCCTTCCCCACCACCCAACCTTCACAGTAGAAAGCTGACAGCTAGCCAACATTCCTACCTTCAAGTACTTAGGTAGCATAATATCTGACCACTGCATAATGGATGAAGTGATAAAAACCACCTCAAACACACTCCCACACAAAGTCCTCTATAGCCAACCACTGTACATCTTAGCCAATACACTGTTGGTGGCCAGAAGAAGCGGTTCATGGACCAAATTGATCAACCCCTCTTCATTGGAAGACATTAAAGCTTATCATAAATACGGTGTCCACATTTCATCACTAGATGACTAACTAGCTAGCTAACATAGACTCACCATGTTCTGAACACCAAGTTAGCTCACAATGTTCCAAACAGTGCAACTTTCAAGATTAATAAATGTTTTTTTTGTGTGTGTGAAGTTTAATTGCTTTCGTTTTCATTAAAAACTTCCCATACGCAATCCATTTCACCATGCTGTGACATGGTACAGGTGCTTTCCTGTGACAACAAAGCAGTTGCTAATGAGAGACCACAAACCGGCGCACTTATGCTGCTCAGCCAACAGTGTTGGTGGTAGTTGTGCTTTTTAAGTATTGTTCAGAACATTGTGAATAGGTGTTTGGAACATTGTACGGTAACACGGTCGTCGAAACACAGGGACATTGTCAGTTGGCGTTTTCTCTATAATTATTGGTCCAGTTCAGATGTTTTAGTGTCTGGGATAGCGAATAAACAACCATAACCATAAACCACATTCCTCAGGAGAAAAACTACCATGGAAGAAGTACCTGGTACTATCTGCTTTGTGAGTCTAAGTTATATCAACCTAGTTATGATTTATTTGAATGGCTCTGATGTCCGCATTTAGCCTAGGTTACTTGGAAAGATCAATGCAATTAGAAGTAAAAGAATGTTGTTATTAGACTTACTGACTGCTAATCAAAAAAATTTTTAATAGGACATCCAGTTGGACGGAGCTTGTGACAACAATGAAAATGAGTAGCCTGTGATTGGATCGTGGTGTCAGTAGGCCTGGAAGTGGAAAACTGAAAACGTTGATGTACTTGGGTGGGCGTGGCTTTTGATTGAAATTTGTATGCCGACGTGATGAATGATAAATGGAACGATAAATGGCAAAAGTGGTGGTGATAAATAATGAAAGTCTTTGTTTTTAGATCAAATAAACACTGCTTTAATCAAATGCCATAGGGGATTTTGTTCATTCATGTGGTCGTGCATGCGATGGTGTTGCTTGTTAATTCACCTGTTTAGTTTTCATTATTAGACGTGGTCATTTGATAATTGGTAGTGTTGCGTTTATTGTATTTGTATTTTATATAGTTCAAATACATTATTCAGAATTTAAGCTGCCGTGAAACATCTTCCGTGCTTGATGAAGACAACAAAAACATAAATAAATTACTTTACTTACAACCAGATCACGCATACACATATAGTCTAGATCACACAATTTCAAACTCCCACTCCATCTGAGGGCATCGTTTCAAACCCCAAGCATGCAGGCTTTTGAAATCAATAACTCATTTTCCACACCCATGATATTCACATTTATCACTGAAGAAGATGAGCCATCTTTAATAAAAGCAGAAATATGCTGTCTACTGTCGGCCGATAACTAGCCTTCTGAAGAGAGGAGAAAACTAGGACAGTACGGAGCGTGAGTGCAATTTTTTCTCTGCCTTTCTGTAGCAAGACTGGTAGCATTAATTCACTGTACAAGGGCGTGCTTTGTGTCTTTTAAGGTTTGACCCAGTTGTAGACACCTTGTAGAGCTTCACACATTGCAGCTTGTATGGAGATGGTCATTAGCTAGGAAGCCTCTTATCTAGGATGGAGTACAGTATTTCACTTGCTAAGGTCTGTTCTCTCCTGGCTGAAGTGCCTGTAATGTAAGGTTTTATGGTGTTGTGTGAAGATTGATTCACATGATTGCGATGGACAGGAGAGGCAGAGAAGGGTCAAAGGTCAGCCAGGTATAAACGCTTTTTATAGACAAGTTTCCCTTCATGGCAGACATGATGCTCCGACTGAGGGCATGTAAATTGGGTCCTTTGGGTCCTTTGTGTCTAACGTCGTTCACGTCAACGTTCTGAGACATGTATTGACAATTCAATGTCTTCACCAGGATTGATTATCATTTGGGTCTTCGAGGGTTCATTGAACTGCAATTGAACGAGGTGAAATATTACGGCTTTTAGTATTAACCCCTGAAGTTTTCAGGTCAGAGTGGGCTTATTTGCATTATGTTTTTTTTCCAGTGAAAATTTAAATTAAAATTAAAAATGTAAGTCTGGTCACATGATATCTCTAATAATTATTTTACAATTTGCTAATGTTTTAGCAACTCGTAATTTCTTATTTTGTATTTTGGGGAGGCAAAACAGGCTTAGGGGTCCAGCCAACAAAGTCAATCAGTGGCAAAAATGTGCTAACTTGAAGGAAGAGATATAGAATATCCATTGTTTACCTAGCAATTCTCCAGAGGAATGATCATTGTTGTGTCTTTTGCCTTTGCTTACATGCTGAAAGAACTATGTACAAAGGGATGCTATTATCAATGACTCTCTGGAATAAGATGAGCCCACCTACAAGGTCTCTGAGCAGTACCAGTCTAGCAGTTCCTCGGTATAACCAAAGCGACTCACCATGCACAAGCAACAACTCGACATGGGCAGTATAACATCTGCCCTGTACAGTGGCTTGTGTTAAAAAATGTGGCATTACAGAAGAGATTACATTTCTGTGTTTTGTTATAGAGGAAAGCTTCCAGTTAAGAGAGAGTGTACTACTTGTTTTCTTTAGGTTTGAACTTTAATTATTAACTTTAATTTATATTGGGTAGGTTGACTGAGCACGCATGCTCTTTTCCAAGTAGCCTAATTTGCATGTTTTTGAAATGTGCTAACTTGGAGAAAAATTGATAGAATGTCCATTGTTTACATAGCAATTCTCCAGGGTGTTTTTTTGACCAAGCAAGCTACCAGTTGAGAGAGTGTGCTACTTGTGCTGTTTAGGTTTAAGCTTACATTGCTGTAACTGTCCAACAATTACCTCCAAATAGAACATTCTGGTGTAAAATAGAGCAAACCTGGCTACTGTACGATAAAAGGCTAATATGAGTGGGTGCTACATGGATTAGCTTTGGTGAAACAATGGTTTTCCCACGCAGCATGACTCAGTCAGCACCACGGCAGCACTGTAGCACCCGTGGCCTTTAATCTCTGCGATTTACAGTGATCCGCACAGCTAGCTAAGCCACCTGGGTGGCAGACACTGCAGGGTTGTGTAGGGACTACAACTTCCACATTCCCACAGGAAAATTCTGCGACGTCCACCACGAATGACGTCTAACTTGGTTCAGCCAATCCCGTAATGGCGGGAGCAATAAACGGTCCCGTATAAGAGCAAGACACGTTCTTGGGATCTCTCTTCTGGCTCTTCTGCTTCTTCTGTTCTTCTGCTTCTTCTCTTCGACGCACCCTTTTTGGCCAGTCGCTTCAGCTCATCTGCTCCGAGACTCGGACAGAGGCTGAATGCTGCACAGCGCACTACCAGGCCTACGGACACACCCAGTTACCTCGCGGTAACTACGTGGCCTATAGTGAGTGGAAATTGTTGTACGCGGAACGCTACATCAGTTTACCCCAATAAAGCCCAACAACGAAACAGCAACGAACTTTTACACCTGGAAAAGGACCAGCGGATCAGACGACAACGCGCTGCTAAGACGGGAACACCCCAGCCTGCGCATCTCTCCCGGACACCATTCACAGCACCATCGCCGCTTCTACAAGGACAGCATGTCTTTTGGATCCAGCAATGCGTATGGACTCAGTAAGAAAACAAACATTCAGGCATAGCCAGTGTTTAGTTTAGTCTTAACTGTTTTTGTGAATCTGTGTTTCAATATTTACCATCCAACCATTGTAATGTGTTTGGTTAGCTACATATATATGTACGTGAATTGATTCGCCGTCTTTTGCGCATATATAGAGTAAAACTACGCAAGTAGTCCCTTCTCACAGCTAACTCTAACTCATTACCACACCCAGAACTCTAGCGACACGCGCGCTTGCGCGCGCCACACACACGCACACACACATACCAAACTAAATTTCCTTACTAACTTCCCGTTAGTTTATCTGTTATGTGTTTGTATGTTTGTTTAATAAATATATTTTATTAAACCCCGGTGTCCGTTTTGGAATCGCATAGACATGAGAGCCGAGTTAAAGCAGTCTTTCGAAGAACTTCCAACCTTCAGGTTATCGGTATGTTCAATCATTAATATTGGTTATTTTAATTAATTGAAATACTATATTTGTGGTTGGATATTTCTGATAACAGTAATTTTATGAGACTGATTACTTTTCGCAGTTATACTGCAACACAACGTTTAACTGGCGCCCCGGTTTCGTAGAGAGTAAAATCCCTGCGTTATTTGGCGGCCCGTGCAAGGACCCTACATAATTTGGAGTCCCGTGCGAGGACCCCTACATATTTTGGTGCCCCATGTGAGGAAGACTAGCTTTGGCTCAAATTTCATGTCTTGTGACTTCATAACGAATTCCCCATCCTAATTTGGAGCTCTGCGTGAGAAAGACGAGCTTTGGCTCATGTCACGTGCCTCCAGAACGAATTCTCGGCATTCTTTCTCAGCTAAATTGCCACCAGTGCAATTTTTTTGAAAATACCGCTAGATGTCACCCTTGTACCATTTTTGAAAGCCTGCATGAGCCGCTTTCTCAATATACTGCCCCCTCGTGTAACATTGTGGCATTACATTCGTAATCTTACACGGTAGTTTGTTGATTGGCATTTACCTTCCGGTATAATACGTATTATCAATAATAGTATTATTAGCCGCACTGTATTATTAATTATAATTACTTGGTCAAAGTAATTTTAATAATTAATTGAATTTTACATTTAAATCCAAATTTAATTGTAATTTCAACCAATCACATTCTGGTATTTAGGATTAATGTGATCAGCATCACAGTTCCTATTTTACGGTCTTAATATCCGCCATAAGTTCGGTCATTTTGCTGTTGTTGCATTGCAGTACCGCTAGTGCAACTCGAGTCCCTGTGTGATGCTATAGCTACCTTGTACTATAGTTAGAGAATATTCAAAGAGCCTTTTAAATTCTTTATCCTTCATCACAACTTGTATGTTGGATTGTGATTTTGGTGAACAATTCATTGCCAACTTTTAGGAGCTCAAGGCCCTTGTGAAATAGTTAACTTCAAGAGTACCCTCTTAAGTTACTGATTCAGCTTTTAGCTTTATTTGGCGTGAGATATGGAACCCATATCTATTGATGAGTACCTTTCCTTTTTAGCCCAAGGTTTAGCACCTGGCTACGTAGCTTTCCTGAATCAGATGAACCTCACTGATTGTAGGAAAGAAATGTTCTCCTTAATCAACGAGAAAGGTCACTCCCCCACCCAGTCAAAAGACCCAATTCTAAGTTGTCTGGTCTTGAATTTTGCCAGACAGATTAGTCTTGCTCTTCAGAGCAACAAAAACTTAGAATCAGAGATGGCATACCTCAAAGGACAACACACCAGTGTTTTACTTGAGCTTCAAACTGTTGGCAAGAAAGCAGTACAATACTTGCGTGATCTGCATTCAGCCGAATCAGATCTTTGTTCCTACAGAGAGGAATTATTTCAGTTGAAGAGTGGATGCCACAAGCTACCACATCCACTCTCTTCTGTAAGCCTGCTTTCTCAGGCTTGCCCAACTCCAGCTTCTCCTGCTTCCTCCTTACACCACAAGGCGGGGGAAGGGGGGTCACAAATTGATTCGGGTTTGTCAGATCCCGGTTCCACAGCTTGCTCTGATGGAGACTCGTCAGTCTCCTCAGATTGCAGTGCTGTTGACCACCCATGCAATGGTTTGCCCACCTCTTCCCTGGAGAGGGAAAGGGGGGACTCCATCCCAACGGTGGTCCATCTCCGCAAGGGAGAAACAGTCAGGCAAGTACAGGACTGTACCTTCCATGCCCACCCCTCTCGTGAGGAGGTCAGGGAACCCTCCCGTGGACACGGTAGAGGAGATCTAACGTTATTAATTGGGCACACAAAAAGCAACGCTAATCCCGCTAGCTTTCCCTTTATAACTGAGAGGATAGGTGACAGCTCTGTACAGTACACTGACAGCGACAATTCATCTTCTGCCAACCATTGTGAGAATGACAGTTTTGTAGCTCCACCCTCTAAACCAAACCGAGGACGTCGAGCTCCGCATGAAACGCATTCACATTCAAATGTGATTTCAGGCTCTCCTTCTCCAAACAGGCAGACTAGTGCAACTTCACATGGTCTTCGCTTTGAGGAGCTAGAGGCCATGGCGAAGTATGTCCACACATTTGACCCCAAGGACTCTGAATTTAACATTCAGAGTTACTTGAGAGAAGTTGACTACTGTCTCTCGGATCTGCCCAGGGCAACCGATCGAGAAAAGGTACGACTTGTATGGAAAACCTCTACCAGAGAGATCCATACATTTATGGAACAACTTCCACCACAGGTTCGTTCCAGCTATCCCAAGGTTTGTGAAGCGTTGGTAGCTGAGTACCTGCCACGGTTTGATCAGGCCACAGCCATGATCAAATCTGTGGAGGTTAAACATAGCCGTACAGAACGACCAAAAGACTTTTACCAACGACTTAAACATGCATTTTTCCAGGGCAGAAACGGACCAGGCTTAGATGAAGATCAAGCCTTCAAATCCCTTTTTGTGCACAACCTGCACCCCTGCGTCCGAACTCATGTTTCACTGTTTTCAAGGGGCCAACACTCAGCCCTTGAATTAAGAAATGAAGCCCAAATGGTCTGGGACACTTTAAGGATTGTGCCCAGGAACGAGGTATTGGAAACAGCTAAGCACGTTGTTCCAACCAAGCCCGCCGGCACTTCCCAAGTTGCCCCATTAAAATCTAATGGCTCAAAACAACGGCATGTGAGTAAGTTCCCGGTTAAGAGCCACCGTGGTTGCTTCTCACACTCTGATTCCAGCCGGAATTGGAGAGAAGACCGACCCGGTAGGCCCAAGCCTCAGAGTCACCAGCATGACTCTGATAGGGAAGATACCTTGTCTGAAGAGAGCTTCTTCAGTTCCTCGGAGGACAACTAAAGCCTCTAACCTTTGTTCAGTAGTGTGTATGCCTTGAGTAACCACTCCAAAGAGCTATCTGGTCTTGTTCAACCTCCATCAAAAGACTGAATAAGACTGATCTATAGCCGTGGTCTCCTCACAGGCAGACTCCCAGCTGAAGCTTTGACCACTTTCTTTTGCACACCTTTCCTACCAAAGGGGGGTGGCAAAATAAACAGGTAGTTTATAGCAGCCACTTAGATTTGCATGTAGCAGCAGCAAACGCAGATCGTAAGTAGGTACTGTAGAGTTAAATCCGACACCTGTTATAACTCGTAAACGTTCATTGCTTCTTTCTACACCTACTGAACCATCATAAAGTATTGCATGTAGAAACTACAGTGTAATCTTTACAAGTATATTGCCACACCCCAGTGTGCCTTACTCCACCTCTTCCCCAAGCAAGACAAGACCACTTGTGAGTTTACCACATCATTTAGAAATGAGACCACCTCTCTATTTCCTTCCTGATGACACAGCCATAAGGTTAAGCTTGGATACAGAAAGCTGCCCTAATTTGAAAATGCCCCCACATATTTCAGATGACAACCCTTGTCAGCAACCTGACTGTAGGGACTAGAACAATTGGTCAGTCTGAACAAGACTTCCAAAAAGGCTACAGCCTCTCCATCCTAGACCCCTACATCATCTGAACATTTTCATGGCTGGGTCATTCCTGTTGGTGCTCCACCTTCTGGACACCATCCAATAACTAACAAAACACCTGAACTAACAAAACGACTAACCCTTTCACCAAGGTTTCTCATGTTTTGTGACAATGTATTCACTGTTCGACCTTAGTGTTTCACATTGTTTGTATCATGTGTTTTAGACCAGTTTAGTTAATTGTTGATAAATGCCTGGATGTTTGTCAGTCAATTGTGAACTGTGTTACCGACCCAATGTACTTGACCTGTGGACTGTGAACTGACTTTTGTGCTCTCGAGGAACACTGGCTTCAGCCGCATCCTGAGACCACAGGGGGGATGTAGGGACTACAACTTCCACATTCCCACAGGAAAATTCTGCGACGTCCACCACGAATGACGTCTAACTTGGTTCAGCCAATCCCGTAATGGCGGGAGCAATAAACGGTCCCGTATAAGAGCAAGACACGTTCTTGGGATCTCTCTTCTGGCTCTTCTGCTTCTTCTGTTCTTCTGCTTCTTCTCTTCGACGCACCCTTTTTGGCCAGTCGCTTCAGCTCATCTGCTCCGAGACTCGGACAGAGGCTGAATGCTGCACAGCGCACTACCAGGCCTACGGACACACCCAGTTACCTCGCGGTAACTACGTGGCCTATAGTGAGTGGAAATTGTTGTACGCGGAACGCTACATCAGTTTACCCCAATAAAGCCCAACAACGAAACAGCAACGAACTTTTACACCTGGAAAAGGACCAGCGGATCAGACGACAACGCGCTGCTAAGACGGGAACACCCCAGCCTGCGCATCTCTCCCGGACACCATTCACAGCACCATCGCCGCTTCTACAAGGACAGCATGTCTTTTGGATCCAGCAATGCGTATGGACTCAGTAAGAAAACAAACATTCAGGCATAGCCAGTGTTTAGTTTAGTCTTAACTGTTTTTGTGAATCTGTGTTTCAATATTTACCATCCAACCATTGTAATGTGTTTGGTTAGCTACATATATATGTACGTGAATTGATTCGCCGTCTTTTGCGCATATATAGAGTAAAACTACGCAAGTAGTCCCTTCTCACAGCTAACTCTAACTCATTACCACACCCAGAACTCTAGCGACACGCGCGCTTGCGCGCGCCACACACACGCACACACACATACCAAACTAAATTTCCTTACTAACTTCCCGTTAGTTTATCTGTTATGTGTTTGTATGTTTGTTTAATAAATATATTTTATTAAACCCCGGTGTCCGTTTTGGAATCGCATAGACATGAGAGCCGAGTTAAAGCAGTCTTTCGAAGAACTTCCAACCTTCAGGTTATCGGTATGTTCAATCATTAATATTGGTTATTTTAATTAATTGAAATACTATATTTGTGGTTGGATATTTCTGATAACAGTAATTTTATGAGACTGATTACTTTTCGCAGTTATACTGCAACACAACGTTTAACTGGCGCCCCGGTTTCGTAGAGAGTAAAATCCCTGCGTTATTTGGCGGCCCGTGCAAGGACCCTACATAATTTGGAGTCCCGTGCGAGGACCCCTACAGTTGTACAAACATCTCTGATGAGCATTAAATACACACAATCTCTGTATGAACAGCTCACCCGGTACTCTCAAGTGGCATTCTGAATAGGTAGATAACTATGTGTTCTTCAAAATTATCAAGCAACAAATTAAATAATATTAGGGACTGAAACTAAGTATTTAGTGGACAATGATTATTGAGAAACGGCTTTTAATCAGTGATGCATTAACGCTTTTTGAGTTAACACCACTGCATTTAATCTTATATATTTTTAATGAAAATAATTTGCTCATGCCAAAACACTTTCGACTTGAGTGGGTGGTTAGTGCTATTTGGAAGACAACAGCCTTTTACAGGCAGTAGTGGCAGCCAATGAATGCTGTGAATTTTTAAATTCTTGGAGATGGAGGGCGGGATGTACGATTCACACATCGTGCCTCAAATAGTCATGATGACCGATGGCTTTAGCCAACCAGCACAGACACGAGAGTGATGGTGCTCATTAATGTGGTCATTGAAATTCAGCACCAGATTAGCCATTTTCTTGTACCTTCATGCAATAAACAGCATGAACTACATTGCAGTTCCTGACTTCATTTTGCATTTTGAATTTCTGCTCAAGCTGAACACAGTCGGACCTGACTATAAAATATCCATTAAATAGTAATGGAAAAGCAGTTTACAGGGAGGAAAACTATTAAACTTAATTTTTACACAGCTCCATCAGGGATAAAGCTGCTAATGGTAAAATGCCCTCATTTGTCAGGTGATCCAAAGTCCAAAGCATTTACAAGCTGCTTTCTGTTTCTACAGGATGGTGCATGCAATGCATGGCTGTCTGCAGCCTCAAGACTAAAAGCTCAATATCCGCACATTCTTACTGAAAATCCCAACTCAATATCAATACATTCTTACTGAAAATCCCAATTCAATATCAGCATATTCCTACTGAAAATCCCAACTCAATATCAGCACGTTCCTACTGAAAATCCCAACTCAGTATCAGCACATTCCTACTGAAAATCCCAACTCAATATCAGCACATTCTTACTGAAAATCCCAACTCAATATCAGCACATTCTTACTGAAAATCCCAACTCAATATCAGCACATTCTTACTGAAAATCCCAAATCAATATCAGCACATTCCTACTGAAAATCCCAACCCAATATCAGCACATTCTTACTGAAAATCACAGCTTAAATATCATGATCTAATAATTTATTAATAAACAGGCTAATGATCAAGGGGCTAATGATTGATTAAAGTACAAAGCATTAGTTAAAGAAACGGCTAATTATTAATCAATTTAGGGGCTAATGAGTTGTTAAAGAAGGGCTAGTAATTGATATATGAAGGGTATGACTGCTTAGTGAAGGGCTAATAAATGATCACAAATATATCTTAAAATTCACTAATGAGGGATCAAATAATTTATTTATAATACATCGGGTAATATCGATGAAGGATCACATTTTTTATTTACAAAGGGGTTAATAATTGATTAATATTGGGGCACATGATTGATTTCAGAACAATCTAATGATCTGATGGCACTGCATGTCTTACAGCAGTGTTGTGGATGTATACTATAACATTTCACAAGCACACCTATGGTGTGCAGTAATCACTGTAAATCCCTCCTCCTCGCAAGCAAGATGCAGCTGATTGGTTGAGTGCCAACCCACCTGTGGCTCAGCTCTCTCATTACATTATGCTTTTCACCCCCATAATGCACTGCTTCCAAATATAAATACTGGAGGCAGCACCGTTAAAAAAACATCTGTGTACGATTCATAGATTCATTTCATGCGTGAAATGATGAAATATGGGTGAAATATATAATTTTGCGCATGGCATTATGTGTGAATGCAGGCACTGTGTCAGGTGTATTAACATAGCTTCTTCAGTTATGCACACCTGTCTTTACATTCCCTCTCTTAGCCTCAGACTGAGTTAGCATCCATGTCACCATAGTCCCGTGTTGAACTGGAAGATTTAAACCATGGCCAATAACCAGCCCTGTACGAGCTCACACCTGTGGGATAAATGGTCATGCCGATTTTGTTCATTACGGTATTTATTTACCATGAAATCAATTACCTGCATGTAACTCGCTTTAGAGCCTGTGACATGATGAATTGCAAAATCCACTTCTTCAAACAGCGAATATGTTTTATATGTCTTCGATGGTTTTAGAAGGTCATTACTTGGTGACTAATGTTGCTTGCATGTATGTGTGTATATCAACTTAGACAGGGCTGGCTGATTCCTATCCTCAATGGGATGCAATGTAGTGAGTTCTCCTGCTCTTTAAATGAACGGCGATTGCAGAATTCGAGGGTGGGGTCTAAGTGGCTCATTTGAGATGGCGGTGAATGTAATTAACTGCTTCAATGCTCAGGCTGCGTGAAACATTGCTTTGAGACGATCCCGGCAGGAGCTGTTCTGGCCACCCTGATGTTTTGCTTGCATGTACAGTATGCACAGAATTCCATTCAGAATACCCAGTCATTTTCCATTGGAACAATAGGGCTAAAGTCCTCATTTGAATGGAAAATCAGGTAATGCCCGGCGCCTTTACAGGTGGAACTGCGCTTGTGTGAGAGACAGATCCTGGATTTAAATGATATTTAACATTTGAAATGCACTAAGCCATCTCCCACTCTCCCTGTCTCCCTTTCTCTCTCACATACACACACACATACACACACTCACACACACACACACACACATACACACACACTCATGCACACACGCACACTCACACATGCACTCTCGCGCACACACACACACACGCACCCACACACGCACACTCTCACACACACGCACACACACTCACACACACACACACACATACACACACATTCATGCACACACGCACACTCACACATGCACTCTCGCACACACACACACACGCACCCACACACGCACACTCTCACACACACGCACACACACACACACACACACACTCAAGCACGCACGCACACTCACACCCACACTCACACACACACACACACACGCACACACACACATGCACACATACACATGCACACATACACACACACAAACACACACAACCAAATTAACAGAGTCACACACCACAAATACAGGGCCTGGTCCTGTATAGCCTGTGTTCCAGCTATAGCTTTTGGATAGACAGGGAGAAATGCCCTGTCGCTTGCTCTACCCAGCACAGATTAGCAGCTAACAGAATGAAAAAAGCAAAAACCCTGCTCTCCTACATTTGAACAGACAGTTGCAATTAGTGTGCTAATGAGAGCAGACATAGCACTATCAAGTGCAAGGGGGGAGGGGGGGGGGGGAGGTAATGCCAGAATTTGTCTCAGTACCAATCACTGGGGTTTTCCAGCTCAAGGTATTATTTGTGTGTAAATTTAGGGTTTATTTGTCAGCCACTCTGTTCCACTGCGCCTGCCATTCCCCCTCCCCCTCTCCAGCTGGCCAGTCTTTATTCCTCAAATAAAATAACCCCAACCTCCTCTTTTACCTGCTATCGGCACACATCTGCATCCAGATTCCGACCCGTCCTTATCGGAGTGTTGGCGTTCCCGAGGCAGACGGCGGAGCCCAATCCTGCGTATCCGCCCGGCTGCTATGATTTATGGGTCCAGCTGCAGCGCCCCTGACAGAGACGAGATGGGGGGGTCCTCCTACCCACCCCCCGCTCTCCCCCAACCTCCACGTTACTCCATAAAAGCCCTGGGATGTGTGTGTGTTCCCAAGGCGGGAAGAGTCAATTACGCCCTCTGTCTGTCACAGGGGTGTGGGTTTGTGTGACTGATCTTCCCCAAACTCCCATCAGTTCAGTCTGGATTCTGTACGTGTGGAGAAGTTTGATGGATCACCTGACCGACTCGTAGAACTGTGTCCTCTTGATCGCGGCTGGGAATGAGAGTGGCTTCACGCCTCCAGATAGATGTGTTTTTGACGGATGTATTTGATGCTGCCTCGAAGGCTTACAGTACGCAGGAAGAGCATAACACTCTGACCCCAACATTCACCAGCTCCTCGGTCAATGCATTTAAAAAAAAAAAAGCAAACAGAGTGTTTCTTTGATGGGCTGCCTGAGGGAAGCTTCTGGAACATTCCAAAGGGTACTGGGGTCCAACGAGGGGAGAGAGTAGAAGAACGCTTGTCATGGCGTTGGCGTGTGATTTAGTAATGGCGAAGCTTCGCTGGGTCGCCAGTCGGACCCAGTACATCATCAGGTCCCGCCTGTCACCACAGTAACTGCCAGTCACACACGAATGACAGCAGCTGGTGGATTTACGGCACACCCTTCCTACAGAGCAATGGTTTGGTCATTGGACCCAGGAAGATGTGGGGGTGGGTGAGGGGTTCGTGTATGTGGGTGGGGTGTATGTAGCGGTGGGGTGACATGTTCGGGGGTCTAAAGTAATTGCATTTGACAGCGTTGTTCTGGATTGTATTCCTGTGTCCCTGACAGCTCCTTAAGACTGAGACACCCCCCCCCCCCCTCGTGTAAACCAGCTGCATCTGGCTCCTGCTGTGCCTGGCTGCCCCCCTTCCTGATGAGCCCAGCGATCAGAGCTGACAGCTGGGGACCCTGCCAGGGAAGTGTCTCCCCTGATAGCTCAGCCTCCCTGTGGCTGCTGTCTGGATCCAACCCAACTACTGTCCAACACAACTACTCTACAACCCAACTACTGTCCAACACAACTACTCTACAACCCAACTACTGTCCAACACAACTACTCTACAACCCAACTACTGTCCGACACAACTACTCTACAACCCAACTACTGTCCGAAACAACTACTTTACAACCCAACTACTGTCCGACACAACTACCCTACAACCCAACTACTGTCCAACACAACTACCCTACAACCCAACTACTGTCCAACACAACTACCCTACAACCCAACTCCTGTCCAACACAACTACCCTACAACCCAACTACTGCCCAACTCAACTACCCTACAACCCAACTACTGTCCAATACAACTACCCTACAACCCAACTACTGTCCAACACAACTACTCTACAACCCAACTACTGTCCAACACAACTACTCTACAACCCAACTAATGTCCAACACAACTACCCTACAACCAAACTACTGTCCAATCCAACAAACCTACAAACCAACTCCCCTACAACCCATCTACCCTCCAACCCAGCTGCCCCGCAATACCGCTACTGTCCAAACTAACTACCCTCTACAACCCAACTGCCAATCAACTCACCTGACCTACAACCCAACTGGCCTTTGACCTAACTGCCATACATCCCAAAACCAAATACTCTTAAATCCTTCTGACCCCTCAACCCAGCTAGCCTACAACTCAACTCTTCAGACGATGTCCTTTGGATGAACCTTTAGATAATTTAATTTGGATCGGGTATGTTGAATGCTGGATGAAGCTGTCAAGTTCATTGGAGTGAATTTTGAGGCAGGACTGGAGAATGGGGCTGTTTGGAATGGCTTGCTCATATCCAGCCTGTTTATTTGGGCATTTTAAACCCAATTCTTTAATTCAGATGTTTATTTTCAGTTTTGCTCGATATGGCATCTTGTTGAGATGAGCGTTTCGGATCAGGCAGTGTTCTGTGTGGTGAATCCTGCCATTTGGTTGGAGGCGCTGCGTCAGGCGTGCTTGGTGACATATCTCCCCCTCTGGGGATAAGAAAGTTACCTTCCCTGGGTGAGATCAGCTCATTTAGCTGTGATTAATTAGGCACTTAGCCTGCGCATCTACAGTTCTGTTCTGCCACGTTTTATCATTATTTTATCATTTTATCTTTATTTTACCACACCATATACGGTCATCTGTAAATTGCTATCATAATGATAAATCATTTTTGAGCATTAAACGAAAAACAACTGCTGTTAATGGTTTAACAACAAGAGATGGTTTCTTAATAGGAGTTCCATGACCAATGTCACAGTTTTTATATTCCTCACCTGTTTCAGCAGAATCCTATCAGACAGATATCAACTGCCTTCACGGTACATCATTCTAAAGTCTAATTAGCTTTAGTGTGCTGTTTTTCATCTTCGCTGAATATTTAAAATTGTAATTATACAGTACATGATAAACTGTCACTTCTTTTCAATTCCATAACTGTGGGCACAAAAATTAACGTTGGAACAGCAAAGAGCAAAGAGCCTTCAAATAAAACAAAAACACGTCACAAGTGCACATTTGCCTTTGAAATGTTCACTTTTAAACCAGCCACTGACAGCATGGTGTCACATATCAACACCTCTGTGCTGGAACAATGTCAGCACCTTGTTTGCAACTTGTTTGCAATCCTTAAATAGGATTTATCCTGTGTACCTGACCTTTTTTATGTTTGTTGTTTTTTTTTCACGTGTACATAAAACCAGAGGAAGAGCAGTTACAGGCAAGATCAGAGCATACATTTTATTACAGTTATCAGCAGAATGTGCCATTCATTTTGATTCCGGATTCAAACACTGGATTATTGCAGTCATGCTCTGGATTATTCTGGTACAGTAGCACTCACACACTCACCCTGTTACAGTCTCACCAATGTTTTATGTGGGATAATATACAGCCATGATACAATACATACATGCTAGCTAATTAACAGGCTGTAAAATATATATATATATATATATATATATATATGTATATATATATATGTTCATTTACATTACATTAATGGCATTTGGCAGACGCTCTTATCCAGAGTGAGGTACAGTTGATTAGACTAAGCAGGAGACAGTCCTCCCCTGGAGCAATGCAGGGTTAAGGGCCTTGCTCAAGGGGCCAACGGCTGCACGGATCTTATTGTGGCTACAACGGGGATCAAACCTCCGACTTTGTGGGTCCCAGTCATTTACCTTAACCACTACGCTACAGGCCGCCCTGCAATGTGCCAGATTTAGCAACATTGCAAAGTTCCATCTCTGGAACCTCAGTGGCTGAAGAGCCTTTAACTCAGGGAGGAAATTAACCCCTGAGTGGTGCTTTTAAGACTGTGGACTGCTTGTGTGTTTGTGTGCGTGCGTGCACATGAGTGTGTGCGGACGTATTCGCACGTGTATATGTGTGTGAGTGTTCCTGGTGGATGCATGCCTCTGGGCAGTTCAGTAAACACATGCTGCCATTTTGTGCTGTTTTGTGTCTCCTGTATAGCTCAGGGCAGGGGAAGTTATTCCACTACTTATTTTCTGATCTGAGGATAAAGACAGGATCCAATTAACATTGATCTTTATTTTTTTGCTTGGTGGATGAGTAATTGTCAGCATTATCTCATCTAACTGAATGCGAATGAAAATTTAAGTGCGTGATCAAAATGAAGGCAGCTTGTTGACTGAATCCAGGCGTCACCTCAGATCTGAGGCTGATTTTTTGTCATTAATTTCAAGTGCTGGGTCCCAGTTTATTTTACTAGCAGCAAAGGTAAATGTATTAGAACAGTTTCTTAAGGCAACTAGAAGTGGAGAAAAAAAACAAAAACACCACTTCAGCACAATCGCTAAGATGTACCTATAACTTGACTATTACATTTGCAACTTTTTATTGCCTTTTTCCTGTGAAAAGCTATGATTAAAAATATGTATCACACTCGACTTTGCCCACAATGTGAGAATTGGTGTCATTATTTAGTCCTTTCCATTTAAAACCAACTGAAACCAAATAATGTGGGGTCCTCAAAATGTCTGCCTGTTCCTGTATTAGGATGTTATCCTGTTTCATCATCTTTCAATAGCATGTCCTGAAAACTGAAGCTTGCCACCTGGTTCCTCTCTACAATCTCACGGGTCAGCTGTACCTGGGATTGCAAATCGATATGAGTACTGTGGTGCTGGTTCATTGAGAGTGCATGCTTTAGCTGGATTCTGTATCATCCTACATTTCTCTCATCCAACAAAGGCCAAGTCTCATCTTCCCAATTACACATTGATTACAGCATGCAATCTATCCTGTAACCACTAAAACACACGACTACCCACTTCAACTCAAGCAGGACTATATTCAGCTCAAAAGGTTTATTTGTCTGAGAAGCTTGTATATTCATGCACCTTTTCAGATAAAATATGATACAAAATTGTTTAATGTTTTTCCTTTTATTTTCATGTTGTTTGGAAAGGACTATAGGTGCAGGAAGCCTATCCATCAGGGCCGCTATGCTCGGTCTATGGGCACCCCTCGTCAAAAAACCTTTAACAATTCATATCTTGGCGAACATAAGACCATTTTTGTCAAAAAATTCTAATACTCCGCTTGAAGTAATTTATGATTTCTTGCTGCGTCTAGTTAGATTTCTGCCATGAATCCATCGGTCATGCATTTGAAAATGCAAATTTAAATATGGGTCAAAATCAATTTTGGGTCTCTGCATTTTTAATATAAATTGAATGAAGGCACAAGCACATTGCTAATTGTTCCTGTTTAAAAGTGTACAGTGAGACAAAATTTTGTAACAAGAAAGAAGCAGTCCACACTGCCAGAGATCCACACTGCCTGAGATCCACACTACCTCAGATGCACACTGCCTGAGATCCACACTACCTCAGATCCACACTGCCTGAGATCCACACTACCTCAGATCCACACTGCCTGAGATCCACACTGCCAGAGATCCACACTGCCTCAGATCCACACTACCTCAGATCCCCACTGCCTGAGATCCACACTGCCAGAGATCCACACTGCCTGAGATCCACACCGCCAGAGACCTGCAGCTTATGACAGACACATCTGGTAGATATCCACTCAACCATAAATCATGAATACTAGATTAATTCCCTGACACACCCAGTGCTATGTAATTCCCCCTCTATGAATGCCCCTGAATAACCCTAAACTATAACCTATCCAGGACAAGATCTGATTGGATCCTGTTAAAATATCTCACATAATTGCACTACCTCACCGTAGTGGTCCTTTATAAATGACCTTCACATCAGAGAGAACATATTACGTGCAATTTCAAAATGTTCAATTGTAATGAGAAGCTGACAATGGCCATCCATATAATTGTTGTACAAAACAAAATTTGCATTATTGTCATTTTTTGTTTTCTAAAAATAAAAAAAGGGAACAAACTCGAATGTTGCTCAATATTCTTGTAGTGTTTGTGAGCTGTCAGGTAGGGGTCCTCTGCCAACATAAAACACTGCTGTGTCTTGAATTGAAAAGATGCATTGTTGAGTTCCTCTGCACATTTGAAGGAAAATATGCACAAACTGACAATATCAAGTGAATACTAATTCCAAGACTCAATTGTATTTAAAAGTGAAGCAATGCAAAAGGAAAACAGACTGGAATTTTCTGATTGTCTCTGTGTGTAGGAACCCAAGCCTTCCCTCCAGATGTGAACAGATTTAATTTCATTTTTGGTCCCAAAGTCAGTATGCCTGGTTGTCTGAGCATTTAGAGCATTGTGTTCATATCGGCCACATTCTCAGATCATTAGAATCCTTATTAGGTCCTCTAACCAGTGTCACCCCCCACAGTTGCGATAGCTTCAAGACGGTTGTCTGTGCTTTTCTGTTCATCTGCTTTAATTCTGCAATCCTTCAAAACTATAACGGAGGCCCTTTGTTTGATTTCTACTTTCAGATACGAGGATTGATATGCAGTTCTAAAAGAAATTTAAAAATAAATATAACACTGTGTAATCTTAATATCTTCTCCATCTAAATACTTATCCTCCAACTGATTATCAATACCCACAGTAGCAGGTCCCCCTTGGTTGATAGCATGGACTACTAGTGCCACCGCTGTCGATGTTTGATGAGGGCTGTCGAACCCTTTGTTTGCTTTGTGGAGCTCAGAGTCTCCCTGTGACACGCTGAAGTAGAGATAGTGTTTATATCTTACAGCTCAGTTCAATCGCTGCTCCAACTGCTCCCCCTGCTTCAAAGCTCTCCAATGAAAAGGTCTAATATGAGTCAGTCTCCCAGGCAACAGAGATATTCTCCACAACTCCATATCAGAGCCAGCTCCCTCTGTTTTACACACATCTGCACACGGCACGCTCGCCTGACGAACCTGTCCCTCGCCTCCTCAATCATCCCCTCAACGAGAAAATCTAAACTGATTTAACAGGCTGCCACTCCCTGTAATTAGTTATTAATTAACGCCAAACACTGACCTATGGGATCATATCCAGGATTTCTATGTAACTGAGCAATATAATAGCATTGCTCCGTTGGCTAGATTTTTGTATCAGAATTATGTTCCCCCTTCTCACTCAGATTAGCATCATTTCAATTATACATTGCCTTAGCTGAAAATAGATACAACCACATTGCTATGGATATTACGGAAACCATCTTCCTTGTCTGATCATATGAGTTTAGTCTTCTGTTGGCCTTCTGTTAGTTTGGTTCTTCCATTTGTATTTCAGAGCCATGGGAGGCACCTGATATTTATAAAGTAACTGCAGGTTACACCTTTCTTCAGTTAGAGAACAGATGGAAATGGGTATATATTCATGATTCATTTAGCACATTGCACCTTTGAATATATGATCTTATGAGACAGCGAGGGCAATAGAAACCAATGAGGAAACATTATGCCTCACAGGACTGCATGTTGATTTCTGTCCTTGGTCACATACACAATGAAGAAACTTGACAAGAATATAGATATCATGCTATATAGGGGGCGACCTGATATCAATTGGCAGAGTTAAACACACAATCTTCTTCAGTTAGAGTACAAATTGAAATACACTCACAGAACACTATACTAATACTGGGTAGGGTTGTTCTCAAAACAGCCTTGATCCTTTACGGCATGGATTCCACAAGATGTTGAAAACATTCCTTTGAGATTCTGTTCCGTGTTGACATGATTGCATCACGCAATTTCTGCAGATTTGTCAGCTGCACATTCCTGCTGCAAATCTTCCATTCTACCACATCACAAAGATGTTCTATTGAATTCAGATCCGGTGACGGTGGGAAGGTCACTGAAGAACATTGAACTCATTGTCATGTTCATGATACCAGTTTGATACAACTTTTGCTTTGTGGCATGGTGTATTATCATACTGGAAGTAACCAATAGAAGATGGGTCCACTTCACTCCACTTCTAACCCCCGGAAACTGTTCTCTATTTTCTCCTTTCTCCTCTACGCAGCGCCTCATCCACCTCAGTCCTCCTTCGCTGCTGATGACTTCGCTGATTTTTTCGATGAGAAGGTCACAGTCATCCGCAGACCCTTTACAACCACCGCCCCCCTCACTGTGCCCTCCCCCCCCCCTCTAGGCCCATCCCTTCCTTTTCCACTTTCTCTCCCCTTACAGACTCTGATGTTTCTCAACTCCTGCTCTCCCACCGCCCTACAACCTGTGCCCTTGACCCTGTCCCCTCTTCTCTTCTCCAGACTATCACACCTGACATTCTCCCATTTGACACCTCCCTTGTCAACTCCTCCCTGTCTTCTGGCTGTTTTCCAGTATCCTCCAAGAGGGCCCACATCACTCCGCTGCTAAAAAAGCCTACTCTGGATCCCCCCATCATCCAGAACTACTGCCGTCAGTGAATCACTCCATGCCGCACGAGCAGCCTCCCTCTCCTCTGTCCTCATTCTTCTAAATCTCTCTGCTGCCTTCGACACTGTGGATCACTCCATCCTCCTGTCTGCCCTGTCAGCAACGGGCATCTGTGGCACAGCCCTGGACTGGATTGAGTCCTACCTCTCTGGTCACTCCTTCCAGGTTGCCTGGGCTGGTACGGTATCGACACCTTGGCCCCTTGCGACAGGAGTTCCCCAGGGCTCAGTCCTAGGCCTGCTTCTTTTTTCTCTTTACACTCGTTCCCTTGGCCCTGTGATCACTGTACATGGGCTATCCTACCACTGCTATGCGGACGATACCCAACTCTTCATCTCGTTCCCACCATGGATGGACAACCACCATCTAAAGCTCAACCCAGGTAAGACTGAAATTATATTCATCCCTGCTAATATCTCTCCCCATCTGGATCTCTCCATTTCCCTTGGGGATACCACACTCATGCCATCACCCAGTGCAAGGAACCTCGGCATGGTGATGGACAGCAGACTGTCCCTTTCCGAGAACATTGCGGCGGTGACTCAGTCATGCAAGTTCTTCCTATAGAATATACGGAGAATCCGCCCCTTTCTCACTCCCTACTCGACCCAGCTCCTGGTTCTGTCCCGCCTGGACTACTGCAATTCCCTCTTGGCCGGCCTCCCAGCGTCTATCATCAGACCCCTCCAACTTATCCAGAATGCAGCAGCTCGTCTGGTCTTCAACCTTCCCAAATACTCACAAGTCACCCCCCTGCTTACTTCCCTCCACTGGCTGCCTGTCATGGATCGCATCAAATTCAAAAGATGGAGCCGCGGTGGTGCAACAGGCTAAGACGGAGCAGACTCGCGGTTGCAGTTTACTGCAGTTGCACACCGGGGACCGGGGTTCGATTCTTGGTCATGCCAAAAAGCCAAGTTTGGCCGGCTCACGTGGAGCAGCATAATTGGCACCTCCCCCTCTCCGAACCTCCACCTCACGCTCACGACTACTGTCTGTTCTGGCTCCACAGTGGTGGAACGAACTCCTCGTTGAGGTCAGAACTGTAGAATCTCTCCCCACCTTCAAGCGCAAACTGAAGACGCACCTCTTCAAGCAGCACCTCTCCCCATCCCTCCCTACCTCCCTGTGAACCTTAATTGTTGACTTTGTGTTTCGGTATTTTTAGTTGGCTAGGTAAGCAGTGTTCGGATAGTTAAGTTTGGTCACTTTTGCTTTGTTGTTTGTTTGTTTATTTGTTTGTTTAAAAAAAAAAATAATTAAAATAGGCCCTGGTCCTTATCTTTGTTGTAGCAGTTGAAATTGTACTTCCCTCTAGGGTCTATACCTGGTTATGGGTATGCACTTTGTTGTACTTCGCGCTGGATAAGAGCGTCTGCCAAATGCCGTTAATGTAATGTAATGTAACAATCATGCCACAGTCAAAATCACTGAGATCACATTTTTTCCCCATTCTGATTGTTAATGTGAACATTAACTGAAGCCCCTGACCTGTATTTGCATGATTTCATGCAATGCACTGCTGCCACATAATTGCATGAATAAATAGGTGTACAGGTTAATAAACTGCTTAGTGAGTGTATAGCAATACATGATAAACATTAGCACTTAAACAGTTTACTGGTAGTGCATAGGCTACATAGCCATTGTTTCTAAAACTTTTGAAAGTCAGTTCAGAAATTACTTTTGAATAGATGCACCATTAAATCACAGACTTTCTGTGCAAGAATGCTTTTCTTAGGCAGTTTATCCAGATTTTGAGCAAACTAATTATCCGGAGATGAACTCTGAAGAAATGTTTGCAAGCCAGGTCCATCTTTCAGGTCCCCAGTGATTGGTTAAAGTAAACGTAAATCAGAAATGCATAACCTTCATGACATAGGGGAAAAACACAGACAGAGAATTCATTTAGGGACTGAGTGTAAATCATGGGCAGGTAAATTGGCTCATATCATCGTGTCATTGTGGCTGTTAGCTACGGCTAAGTGGAATTGAGCTCAGCGTGACCTTAGATGGTTTTTCAACTCTTTTTGTTGTTGATGTTGTTGTTGCTTCTGTTTCTACTGTAGTTGTTACTGTTGATTTTACCAATGTTTCTTGTTATCGTTCTGTTGATGAGGATGATGTTGATGATGATTTTATTTAATGCATTTTCCTTATCAGTCCCACCTCTTAAAGTTATAATACAAAATCTAGATTGTTAACTTAAAAAAATGGGTGCAGTCTTTTGCCGTAGACTAAGATGCCTGATTCAGCTTCTCAAAAGCTTGATAAAGACAATGATTAGTTAGTTGAATCAAGTGCTCAGGTGTCGTGCTGGGCAAAAACACACTCTCACACGTGCCCTTTTCAGACAGGAATGGACACCACAGCTTTATAATAATATATATTTTTCCTAACTGAACATTCTAATGCTGATGTAACAATCACGACTGGTAATTGATCAAGTTAGGGTTAGGGTTAGTTCTTGAAAGAATCTTCCAAAAAACTATTCAACTGCGTATTAAAATTTTAAGTAATTAGGCTTAGGCTTAACAAACAAAAAAAGACCACTACCGGAGCTGTTTCACCATTAAGACTCAATATTGATTGATTGATTGATTGATTGATCAGTTGATTGATTTGTTGGTTGATAAAACTGTGTCCCTCCACAGAGGAAGGGACACCACTGAAAACATCTCATGTACAGCTTTAGCCCTGCATTAGCATACAAACGTCCTTTAAACAGTTTTATCTCTGCATTAGCATACAGCCAGAAGGATGAAGCACTGGCATAATTAAACAGCTGACAGTTTTTCCACCATAACACTAGATTAGGCCATCGCTGCCACATGAACTTAAGCTTCTGGGAGGCAGGGTGTTCATATTTCATAATCAGGTGGACAGTTCGGCCCCAACAGATTCCTTCATGAAAAATGTTCCCCACAGCTCCAGAGAGAGAGCCTGCTCTGGGTGCAGCTCAAACCCACCACCCCAGAGAAAGAGCCTGCTCTGGGTGCAGCTCAAACCCACAGCCCCAAAGAGAGAGCCCTGCTCTGGGTGCAGCTCAAACCCACAGCCCCAGAGAGAGAGCCTGCTCTGGGTGCAGAGGGGCAGCTCAATCCCACAGCCCCAGGGAGAGCCTGCTCTGGGTGCACTTCAAACCCACAGTCCCAGTGATTTGTGTCATGATTACAATGTGTCATGATTACAATGTAGTAAATGGTCAAACTTTACGTACATAACCTAAAAATCACCTAAAGTTTGATAAATGATTGCTAATCCTTGGTTTGTAGAAACTGTTTATAGAATTGACATTCAGAAAGGTTACTGAAATACCATAGGGAAGGTAATATCCCACTAGATTATGAGACCACAAACTTGGGTCCACAGAGTTGTGCCAGGAGGCCATGGCCAAAAATGTTCTGTTTTATTTTATTGAAATGATTTTCCTCAGCCAGTGAGTGGCCATTTTAGGGGGTCGTGAGATTTAAAGAGTGTTAGGTGTCTGGAAGTGACTGAAGCAGGTAAAATCCTTTATGCTTTATCCCATTAATGTTTGGCACTGACAAGCTGTTTCATTGTTTTGTGCAACAAATAAAACAACTCGCCTGTAACATGCCTCAATTGTATCAGTTTTACAGAAAACAATAGCAATAGCAATGGGGCATTTAAAATGTCAAAGGTCCAAATTGAGATTGATATTTTAGGCCTGCTGCAGTTTAAGATCTGACCTGCAAGTGACTGCTTTCAATCAAAATGTACCCTCAAATTTCAATAGACTTTGAAGAAAAACATTGTATTAGAGAGTGACTCATACATGCAAATCCTGGCATACAAGAAATTGTTTGACGCATTGCAATATGTATGCTTGAATGATCATTATAATTTATCTCAAAAGGTCTTTGTTGTATATTCTTAATTTGCTTTGAGAGCCTTGGAGAATTAAAGCAATAATCACATGAACAAGTTAGTTTCAGAGGTTAAACATCTGAAAGTGGAGCGCCATCTTTAGGAGAAGGGGCAAGAGCTGCACAAATTATTTCGGTTTGCAATTTTTACTGATTAAATATTGTAAAAGATATTGATGTTGGCCCAGTGGATATATTGGGTCTCCATTGACCAAGACCTGGATTCAACATTTGTCCTCAACCTTTTGGTTTTGTCTTTTTTTTAATGTATACATTTTATACAGTACTAGTTCCGTTGTTTTGAAGGTTATTTGGTTTTCAATAAAATTGGCCATTTTCTGTTCATCCAACAAGGCTTTTCTCAATTGCACAGACCCTGTATTAACACAGACCCTGTATCAGCACATACCCTGCATTCTCACATACCCTGTATTAGCACAGGACCTGTATTAGCACAGACCATGTATTAGCACAGACCCCATATTAGCACTGTATTAGCCAGGTTTCAGTGATAATCTGTCCTTCATATGTTGTCAAATGTGCAGTACATGATAGGGAATAAGATTATTTTGTGTTTTTTCAGTGATTGTTAGTTTGGGTGGTGAGATAGTTTTGTATAGGACAGGAGTTTTTTTCCTATAAGTTTATTCAGATTGATTTGAATAAACAAAAGTGATTTCAGATTTGATAAATATTTCATTCATATTTAGTAAATAACTTATTTGGTAAATGTATAATGTCAGATTTAGTAGTAAATGTATAGATTCAGATTTGGTAAATTCATAATTTCAGATTTAGTAAATGCATAGATTCAGAATTAGTAAATGAGTCATTTCAGATTTAGTAAACGCATAGATTCATACGTAGTAAATCAGCAATGTCAGATATAGTAAATGCATAGATTCAGATTTCGTGAATGAGAAATTTAAGATTTAGTGAATGTAAAGATTCAGATTTAGTGAATGTGTAATTTGAGATTTAGTGAATGCATAGATTTAGATTTAGTAAATGAGTAATTTCAGATTTAGTAAATGCGTAGATTCAGATTTAGTAAATGAGTAATTTCAGATTTAGTAAATATAGCAATGCTGCTGTAGGTCAGTGGACAAATAATGGGGCTTAAAAAGAACCACAGGCTCGGTAATCTGTTTTCATATGGTTTAGAATGACTGTCTATCCAACTCTATTTCTGTACAACAAATCTATCTCACTGTTTCTCAGTCTTTCTGCCCCTGTTTCTATGCCCATCGATCATCTCCATCCCTCCTCTCATCCTTTCATTCTCCTTCTCTCTGAAGATGGCCATCGCTCCATCTCTCCAGCTGTATTTTCAGGCTGTATTCCCAGTCCACAGCAGTCTTTCCCTGCTGAGGTCCTGGCCTGTTGGCTCAGAGAGTAGTATTCTGGCCCAGAGCCTCAGAGTCCGTATTCCATCTGTGATCAGTCAGTCTGTTCCTCCTCTGCTCTCGCCAGACCCCCTCCCCAAACTCTGGTTCCCAGACGATGGGCCTAGTGGGTTAGCTTAGCCAAATGAAAGTAGAGAATTCTGGGGGAGCTGGTAGCCAGAATTATTCTGCCAAAGTTAGAACTCCTCCATTGTCATAAAATTGGCTCCCTGGGGGAGAAAATGATTTTGAGACTTCAAGGCATTGTGGGGGTTTGTTCTTCGAGTTTCAGAGAAAATTATCACTGCTAGTTGTTCCTTTTTTATGTCTCCTGCCTGTCGACCTTAGCATAGCGATGGAACCTGAAGACTGACCCCTCAAACTGTGTGATGAGACGTGATCCTCCTCATCACCGTTAGCACTGAGCCCTGCTGTGTTTACGAGCAAAGGATAAGTCGAGGTATTCAATCAAACGGTTTGTGAAAGAGCCTTCCCTCCTCAGGTCTGATCTGAAGAAGATGGAGGGCAGACACGCTCAGCTATCTCAGCAGCTATGGAAACGGCCAAAGGAGTTAATTTGCTGGGAAAAGATGGTGACACGCTGCTTCGATCCCCAACTTGTGTTGAGTTAAGGTAGTGAAGTCACACCGAGGTCTGAACTTTGAAAAGACATCATCTGCCTTGGCCCCCCCTCAGGCACAAGGTGTGGCTATGGCCTTTTGAGGAGAAACAAATATGAGGAAGAATTTCAGGCAAGGTCTGTGTTGAACATCAACTTTTAATTTAACATACATACTGTCTATGCAAGTGTTTTTTTAACTAGCACAGGTTTGAGCAGCCACAAAACTGAAAAAAACGGAAGACATTTTCAAATGAAGGAAAACAATGGACTTAATCAAGAGTTAAGTGTCAGTATATTACCCATCCATCACCCAAAGTAAAATATAATGACATTGCCTTCGGCATTTTTCTTCAGTATATAATGTGAAGCATATGGAAATGACAACAGATGAGGAAAAACAATAGATCTAATCAAGAAATACATTCAAAACTCAAACACAGCTCCCGTCTTTATCAGGGCAAATACAAGTTACTTTTATTAATTTCAGCTATGTTATATACGGTTCCGAAGACCCAAAACACAGACCAGGGAATATTCCAAAATGTAGTTTTCATTACAGTCCAAGTCCAAAGCCAAGAGATCACAAGACAATAAAGCCAAAACGAGATGCAAAAGGTAAGTCTAAAAAACAAGCAGGGGTCAAAAGTCCATAAAATCAGATGGCAGAGGTACATAAGGGTAAGGCAAAATCAACGTTGATAAAGGCAGAAGAATCAAAATCAAAACCAAATAATCGGAAGAGCAAACCAAACAAAGGGGCTAAGCAAACTCGGAATCAGGAAAAAGTTAGTCGTAAGGAATCTCAATAAACAGGCGCACTGTTAACTCAGCTCTGAATAAAGATCAAGGTTCTGACAAAGAACAAGGCAGAGATTGAGGTTTAAATACATGAGGGAAAGTGACAAACTAGGCGGGGCACGGGAGTGAGGTGGGCTAACAAATGGACAACAGGTGAAGAACATAATAAGGTAATGATACAATAACAAGGGGGAAACGAAAATGTGAACTGGGTACACATAGACCAACACGTAATACAGATGGCTCCGGATTAGGGAGTGGACATTTGCATAGAGTTAGGAGACATAGTGATAGTGAAAGGCAGGTACGAACAATTAGCTGAAACTAAGCAAGTAATCGGTGACAGAACATAGGGGCGGAGTTACAGAGCAGAATTGAAACAGGAGATAACATTAGTAAATTAGTTACGTGCTAAATTACCTAAAGTAAGTGACTGTTAGCTAATTAGTGAGCCAGACAGTAAGTGTGTTAATGTTTAGTACTGTACAATAACTATGTTAGTAGTTATTAGTAAGTATAGTGCTATACAACATTAACTGGCGAGAAAGCAGGAAGTAAGGTAAATGCGAGACTGGAAAGGAATCGTTGAAACCCAAAATCTCCGAAACCACCCAAATAGTGCAGCACGCAGACAGGGGAGTGACTACAGCTCGAAAATATACAGACACAGGAGGTAGGAGTGATCGTCTGGCAGTCAGAGTGTTGCCGGAATGCAACACCACAGCCCAGAGCATTGCAAGGATGAGGCTTAAATAGCTCTCCAGGCAGCTGACAGAGATAGGCAATGATTACGTCCGCATTCTGCATGCGTGAGGCAATCATCAGGATGAAACGTGGCCAGAGCGCCCTCTCGTGGCCTTAAGAGTTGAAACCAGGAATTTCCCTATGTAGGCTGGGAAAACCATGATGATAGTATTATGGTGATCTTTATAGCATTATGGTGATTGCTATAGATTTGGGGTGATCCCTACATGATTAGGTTGATCCATATATAATTTGGGATTATCTCTATATTACTGGATGGGGATAGGATGGGGGTGATGTCTATAGCATTGGGGTAATCCTTATAGGACTGGGCTGGTCTCTAATATACACAGCTGTACATTATTGTGGGAAGCATGCAGTTGCTTTCCCCTGCTTGCCATCTTCATCTCAGACCATATTCATTTAAAGAGTCATCTCCCTGTCCTACAGGGCCTGTTTGAGGGTCATTCAGCTGTAATTACATCACACACTGCATATCTTCTGTGTGCCGTTCAGTTTTCTCAGATTATATTTGACTCATAATCTCAGACAGACAGCTAAAGCCTGCTCTCAAATCTTCTGATGGAGGCATGTTCAAGCACTACAGAATGGGAGAAGCCCCTGTGAGATTTGTGAGAATCATTCAAAGTGTACTTTAGGTTCTGAAGATTGTCTTCTTATATATTCATTTCCTTTCAATACTGCTGCATTAAATACAAAATAAAAAATGTTTTGCCTAAAAAAGCAATAATAGAAACCTTCAAAGAGATATTTTGAAAGATATTTAGCTTCTGAAGCACTTGTTCATAATATCAGCATTTGGCATATTTGCAGTAAATATACTTGTGCAACATGATAAAGGCACAATTTCAACATGAACTTGTGGTTCAACAAATAAAATCACCTGAGAGTCTGGCATGTAAAATATTACACAACTGAATGCAGAGGGAGCCATATAGCAAGGATAAAATATCTGTGACTGTTTTATGGTGTTCTTAAACAGACACTTTCCCCTGAGTCTGCTGACCTACTGACTCTAGAATAGATTTAATACAAAAAGAAATAAAAAAATCTCTCTCAAATGGAGATCTTTCCAAATTAACTTCCCAATCTGGTAGAGGCTGAGTAAAATGTATTAACCTTGCAGCCAGGCTTTTGTTTGTTTTGTTACTGTCGATCACGCTGTTATCCTCTAGAAAGATCAGCCTGTACTTTTATGCCTTCTTTGAATGGGTCCAAACAGAGGTGGCCTTGGTCGCTAGTATGTATTTCACTGACACATGTTGCTCTGGCAACGCTCTTTACAATTATGTTATTTTTCATTAAGACTTTTAAAAGTGTAAAGACTTACTGTATTCATTCAATCATTCAAAGACAGAGAATTGTATGTGATCGATACTGTGTGCATGCGTGTGTGTAATGCAGGATGTGTGTGGGTGTGTGGGTGTGTGTGCATGGCAAAAAAATGTACATGTACATTTCTAAAAGATTGACATTATGTCCAGAAGATAGCTTCAGCATTCAGCATTGCAGATTATTCAGGGCTCAAGCCAACTTTTGAGGATTGTTTTCTGGGGTTCTAAGGGCTTTAACCAATCCTCATTTTCTGAAGCTAATTTACTGGTCATGCTGAGAGACCATAAGAGATGGTGCTCACTAGCGTCACGGCGGTTGGCTCCAGTATAGGTCATTCAGGATGAAGCCAGTTTGAGATAACTGCCCACATGAATCATAACGTTTGTTGTTAAGCATGGCAGAGGTATGAAATGGCTGTCCCCATTGCTCTGCCGTGCTCTGCTGTACATTGATAACATACACATTTGCACATTAATAAGGTATGACTGCACAGGTTTTTATTCCAGAACACACACAGCAAGCCTGAACCTTTACTGCACACAGGGGTTTGAGGACAGCCATCAGATCAACTCTGTCTGATGATCAGGGGGAAACCAGCTCAGCTTCTGAAAGGGAGAAGGGTGAGGCAAAGATGGGGAAACCAGCAACAATACACTCACATACAAAAAAAACATACACACACTCACACCCACTCACAAAAACACACACTCACTCTCTCACACACATGCATAAAAACACTCATACACACTCACACTCTCTCACACACACACACTCACACACACACAGACACAGAAACACAGAAACACGCACAAGCACACGCACACACACTATCACATCCCGTTTCCCTGTTTCTCCATTTATGTTCCCTGCCAGATTGTTATGTGCCCTGCTTTGTGTTTGCCAAACTCTCCAGAGGTTTCTCCTGTTACCTGCTCCAGTGTCCCGCATACCTGTTCCTGTGTCCTGTTACCTGCTGCTGTGTTCCCGGTTCCGTATCCTGTCCTGTCTCCAGCCCTTTGGCCTTTGGCCTTTTGCTCTGGACCTCGCTCTGCCTGCTCTGCATTATCCTGTTTGCCCAGTTCTCGTCCATCGCCTTTCCCACCACTACAAACTTCTTATCCTGTGTTACTGTACAGCTGTGCTAATCATAATTAGCCCCAGTGACTGATGGGAAATAGAGTTTATATTGCTAAACTCAGTTTCTGCCTACGGATCCCATGATCCAACACTCTGCAGGCAATGTTAATAGATTATATAATGTTCTTCGACGCAGCCATTAAAAGATAGCTTTAGAAATTTTTTGATTTTTTTTGTCTCATTTATTTTTTTAGTTTTATAATTACTATGAAAAGGCTTTAATTTGGCCATCAGCAGGCTCTAGGCAGTACTTTAATCAAACCACTAGTGATGATGATCATTTTGCAACTGCATTCTCCTGAAGTCCCCAGTGCCTACAGAGCAGCAGGTGTAATCCATTAAGGCAGTAATGGAGTTTCACCTGATAGAGAATAAGCACAGATGAATGTTAGTTTATGTTTCAGGCTAATGTTGGCACTCTGTTGAGGCATTATCAGTTTGGATGTTTCTGATGTTTCTGTGATTGTAATCATTTTTCACTTCTTGAACAGGTACTCCCTTCCCTGTTGATTTCCCATGCGCTGCTTGGAAACAAAAAAACAAACAAAAAATAAATACAACCTCTCAGAGGCCAATCAACAGCTGTCCTAATAAAATACGATTACACTGTCTTTGGATGAAATTTAGTTTAATGTGGTCACAAAGGCTGTTGTTTGGCTATAAGAGATGTTCATTCATTCATTCATTCATTCATTATCCTAACCCGCTTATCCTGAACCGGGTCGCAGGGGGGTTGGAGCCTATCCTAGCATACATTGGGCAAAAGGCAGGAATACACCCTGGACAGGTCACCAGTCCATCGCAGGGCACAAACACCATTCACTCACACACTCATACCTTTGGGCAATTTAGACTCTCCAATCAGGCTTTGGACTGTGGGAGGAAACCGGAGTACCCGGAGGAAACCCACGCAGACACAGGGAGAACATGCAAACTCCACACAGAGAGGCCCCGGCCGATGGGGATTCGAACCCAGGACCTCCTTGCTGTGAGGCCATCCGTGCCGCCCAATAGGAGATGTTGTTCTCCTAAAAGATAATGAATCATTACTGTACTAAAAGATTGTCCAAACTCCTGTTACATTAGAGTGAAGGGGGCAAGGTGATTGGTTGGTATTTCTCGGAGATGGGAGCAACCAATCGGGATTGGATGGGTTCGTCCTGCTAAAGATTCTGCGGCTGATAATAACGATTGCCTGTGCCTGTGCTCTAAATTTAGCACACTGCACAGGCACACAAAGTGAATTCATCTGTTTGACAGAGTGGCCATCTTGGATTGGTAGTTATGTTTTCCCTCATGCTTGTTGCCTTGCCCTGCGAGCCCTCAGAATGATTAATCTCGGGTGGCCTGCGCACGCTTATCTGATCACTGGGATTGAATCACACAGCGAGCCCCCTTTGTGTTGCCGGTAAACATGAACCCATCTGGTGAACCTCTCTGCACTGGCGAAGAGAGAACATCTAAAGGTCTGCCGCTGACACACACTCTTTTTATGAGGTTCAGCTGTACACAAGCAGCGCGCGTAAGGTTACGGTGAAATGGCAGTCTCTCCTAGCGTGCGGTGATTTTCTAACCACCCCCCCTCCCTCCCGCGTGTGACTCCTTTATAATGTCAATCTCGTTCATTGTGTTGGAACGCACACGTTTTGCGTCAGGAAGCGCAACCTTGTTCATCAGGGCTCAGACGTGCAGCAATGATCAGTAGCTGGAGGTTATCTAAAGTCCTGTTCGCAAAATGAATGAGCAAGAGGAAACACACGGGGTTGAGCGTCTTCCATTTGAAGTCTTCACATCCTTACATTTCCTGTGGGACGCCTATGTTCATTCCCACCGTCGCTCCGACCTTAACCCGGAAGGTTCCGCGGGCTGCAGTCGGCTATAATTAAGGAGCACCGTTTTTGACACACACACTAATTTCCCGCTCGATATCGAGCATGTCTTTTGTTAATTCATTATTTACAATGCTTGTGATTACAGATCATCATCGGGGATGGAGACCGTGCATACTAAATCACCTCCGTCCATTCATTAAAGATGCAACCCATCAGCGCCCAAGACCCGAGCCACCAGTCCTCCTGCCTCAGCAGCTCTTTCCACAGGAATAATGAAGTTTTCACCGCCCGCCAGAAATTACTTCTCCAAAGATTATTGATGGATTTGTACCCCTAGTCTCCACTTTTAAGAATAATTTTCTTCAAGAAATGTCATGGAATCAATTGATATGTTTCATAATGGCAGTCAATACTGAAATATGTGTGGGTATATGAATAGCTTCAGCAGAAAAAGGGACTTTTCATTAAAATACATGTGCAACAAATAACTGTCTACTGTGGTCTGTGCATTCAGGAGCAGTTCATTGTCAGAACGTTGGTAGAACTTAAGGAACGTCAGGATAAATGTTCGCTCTGGACTAGCCTAAGGATGTTTTAGTGAGGTGCCTGTGGAGCTAATTTTGAAGATTGAAGAGTTGAAAGTCAATGTTTCAGATCTTACCTAGAAAAATGTTCTACTTAAAAAACGGAAAATAGTTTTTTTTTCAGTGGTGATCTTTCACTGAGAAAATTAAAAGCAGTTTCTGAAACTCGACAATTTTTAATTTAATACATCAAATCTGTCATTACTTTCATTTAGTGAATGTGTATGAGAACAGTAATGGGTTTATTGCATTTATCACACCAATGCAAATCAAGCTACACTACATGTCACAGTACACGTGGTTCAGTTTTAGGCACAATTTTCACCTGTTTTCCTGAAAGACAAAAGACCATCTTCTGAAGAACAGCAGCATCTCACAGGTAAATACGAGGCCTGTGTTAGTATCTTGCAGGTGAAAATGAGCGCAACACGAGTTTGCGACACCACGGAACGACTTGGGAGGAAGTCTGGCACTGAAAATGAAAAACTGTTTGTGAGTGTGAGAAATACATCACATTAAATCCTCATGCGCTTATCTGGAGAGCAGACCTGGGGAAAAGATACTTATTGGATTTGATTTCATTGGCTATATAAACTGGTCTCTCCTTCTCCACCTCAGCTGATGTGTGTTGGGCTTTCTGGTGCAAAATGTCTGCCGTTGCATAACCCAAATAAGTTGTACATATTGCTGGTGGTTGAGGCGAGTTTCTCCCTCATTTCCCCATCATTACTGTAACGTTCTTTGAGTGTGAGATCCATATGTTTCCCTTAAGGTCAATAGCTGCATATTGATAACTGACCATTTATTTCAGAATTCTTGAAGAATGCATTTCCTGAAGTACATTCAGTCAGGGTTAGGGGGTTAGGGTTAGGGTTGGGGGTTAGGGGTAGTTTGAAACTCAGCCCTAAACAGACTGGTTCATTCCTATTTTGGATTTTGCAGCATTGAAAGTGTTGTTGTCAATTTAGTTGTACAAAAAGGTGACTGAGCTACATACAAGGTAATCTGTTCCCACTTCATTACTCAGATGGAGATATGGGTCAGAAGCTTCAGTTAATGTTAACATCAACCATCGGAATGGGGTGAAAATGTGATTTAAGTGACTTTGACAGTGGAATGATTGTTGGTGGCAGACAGGGTGATTTGAGTATCTCGGACACGGCTGATCTCCTGGGATTTTCACACACATCACAATGGTGCACAATTTGATCTTATTGAGTTACTTTTGGGGATGGTGACAATGAGTAAAGAATGAATAAATATAATAAAAATAAATAAAAATATTTTTTAGCAATATTATGTGCATTAGTGCAGACCAGGGTACAGGCATTTATGTTCCAAATGGGTGAATTGTAGTTAGACTGATTTTAATTACATTTGCAACAATATTAAATAATAAAAAGCCTTCCTTACTTTGTGATGGGAAACTGCATTGATTTTATTATTTCTAGAACATTTTAACAAAAACAGAAGTGCATTGAACCCAAGCTCCTCCACTGACCAGGGATTTTTTTTAGCCCTCAGCTTTGTGCAACTGTAAATCAATCGCGTTTAATTTCTTTTATGGCAGTTGTCACACTGCTAATGGCACAGGATGTGGAGTGCCTTCTTCCTTAATCTTCCAAAAAAAAGAAAAAAAAGTGAGATGGAAAAAATACCAATTTGTCCAATTAACCCTTTCAGTCCCAAGAGTATCATAGAGTGTATGTAGAGAGTGGCACTCTGAACCTCATACCCTTTCAACCAATCAAAGCGACTGCTATAGAATCATATAGTATCTACAGCATTATATCGCATAGCCTGTATTAAAACCCTTCTACATTTTTTCAACTCTCTCAACCAAAGCCAAGCCCCCTTGGGATTTGGGCGGAGCCACTTCATGTTGGGCTTGGGACTGAAGGGTTAACGGTCTCAAATATGACCTTGTACATCCCCTGTGCCAGTCGCTGTACAGGTGATCTACTCTGAGAGAGAGAGAGAGAGAGAGAGAGAGAGAGAGAAGGGGGGGGGGAGAGAGAGAGGGGGAGGGAGAGAGAGCTCAGAGGGAGAGAGAGAGGGGGAGGGAGAGAGAGCTCAGAGAGAGAGAGCTCAGACAGAGAGATAGAGAGGGGGAGACAGGGATGGAGAGAGAGGGAGAGAGATAGAGGGAGTTACCTAATGAAATGTAGTGATGTAGAAAGAAGAGTTGTTCCTGTTTTATGATTATTCCAGTCTAATCTGTGCATTTGCTCCACTCAGCAGAAGGTCGGTGGGCTGTATGAGCAGATAAGAGCTGCTGATGGAGGAAACCTCCCAATGTCACCTCCGCTGGTGTGTGTGTGTGTGTGTGTGTGTGTAGGTGTATGTATACGTGTGTGTGTGTGTGTGTGTGTGTGTGTGTGTGCGCGTGGGCCCCACATGCCAAAACCTCCATTCCTCCAAACCACCATCTAACCGCTGGGCCACAGAGTCTGAAAAATGGAGACCCTTTACTCCCCTCTCTGCACTTACACCCTGGTGCGATAAAGAGGTGTGTTTACAGACTGGAGAAGAGAGAGAGAGAGAGAGAGAGAGAGAGATACTTGACCATTAGAAGTCTGAAATTACCTATTGGACCTTTAACTTCAAAATACTGTAGAAACAGTGAAATGTACTGTTGATAATACTGTCTTATTTAGCTACTGTAATTGTTACAATGATGACACATTGATAAGTGAATGAGACATTTCTGGTTCTCCAGTAGATTTTAACTTTGATTCTTCCTCTCTAGTGTGAAGACCATAAATTAATATTACGAAGACGTTTGGGCAAAACACCAAAAAACTGGACTGTTCAGCTGTCATAAATGTTGCCCAGATCGCTTTCCATGTTTCAAGGTAATATACGACAAGCTTGTCACGAGGGCTGCTGTGAATCTAATATTAGGGGAACATGCTTGTTGCCTTCAGGTTAAGTTACTTTCAACATAAAATGAATGTTTCACTTACTTCGGCAATAATACCTAACACTTATACGTTATAGGAAGTATTATAAGGACTAGACAGCTTTCATTATGTGAAATCAAAATATTGCTTTTTAGATTGATGAGAAAAAAGAACACACAAAAAAAGCCCCACGGGACAAATGACAAGCATGTTGTACAACCAAAGGCAATTACGGCCAATAGGAATGCCCAATGTTCTGACATACCACAAGCAGTGCATTTCAGACTTAAAAAAACTGTATTAACAGTTTAAAACATTATGTGTAAATACGAGAGTACCAGTAAAAATATGCATGACAATTAATTTACCGTCTTTTTGTCCTTATCTGCTGAATATTATTCCTTGTCTTTAATGTATCAGTGTTTTCCCTGGTGACACTCAAAGACTTCTTTCCCAACCACCTGAAAAGGCCCAGTGCTGAAAATCACCTTTTACAGCTACAGTGCTGTAAAACTCAACTAAATATTAAGGTTCAAAATGTTCAGTTCCATGTCACTGAAGTCTGGAATAAAGTGTAAAATTAATAAAAATTGCTTACCATTATTTTGTGGGCTAACATTAGTTAATAGCCTAATGTTATATTTCCTTTTGTTATTTACCTTCGGTTCCAATTTTCCATTGCTTTTATGGCAAATGTAATGAACCGCCAACATGGCATCCACATTTTATACTCTGACCTTAACTTTGAAACTCCGTTTGTGAAAAGAGTAAAAGTGTAAAACTTGCATTTACTTGTAAGTCAAAGTTAAGGACGAACATTGATTGAGAACCTGCCAGTTTTCTTCTTTTTGTATTTTGCCTGGCAGGTCAAATGTTGCCTTTGTCATGCAGCCAGTAAATTTGACTTTGAGTAGTTAAATTTGCATGTGATATTTCTTTTTTAATGATTCACCTTTTCACCTACATTCATCCTGCCACCACCGCTGACTCCTGGATGTCTGAGTTCCATTTTTAACACAATATTAACAGAAATTGTATTACTTTTCAAGATCTTTGTTTTCATACTTTCACACAAGAATGGTTCATTGCATAGTGGGTAATAGAAATCACATTACTCAGTACTGGTATACAGAGATGTGGACTCGAGTCATTGTGACTCGGACTCGAGTCGACTCGAGTCACCTTTTTGACGACTTGCAACTTGACTTGACAGGAAATAATTTACTTGAGACTCGACTTGGACTTGGAAGTTAAAGACTTGAGACTTGATGTGACTTGAGACATGATGACTCGAATGACTTGTTTGTGTTCGTTTTGTTTTCAGTTTAAATATTATTCAAATGTTCAAGTTGTCAAGGTTACCAGTATGCGAGCGCGTACACTGGGAATGGCATGGTCATGATTGGATGACTGCCCTGTCATGTGAATGTGATCTGATCATGGCGACCGCGAAGAGTGCCAAGTCATCACTTTTGGATTTAAAAATTTCAAATGTGATGGAAAAAAACGAACTGCTGAATGCAAGACCTGCTCAACAAGGATTTCTGACAGCCAGAGTACAACATCAAACTTTGTTCGTCATTTGAGGACTCATTCGGATCGGTAAGTGTGAGAGGTGGCTCATGTTAGCTAACGTTAGCCAGATAAAATGAAATAACCAGTGCTTAGTTTGTAAATCAGGAGGTCCCGATACAAAAAGAGGCTGCTGTTCCGTCGCGTCAGGGGGAGAAAAAAAAGTCCTGGAACGCCGCCAAGAGTTACCAACTATCCTGTATTAGCCGGGACATCCCATACATTGGGCTAAATTAGTTTGTATTGACTGCTACTCTACTCTGCTCACTGATCGGAATCCTTGTTGCTTCAAAAAGTTGCCGGTTATTTTAGTCTGAACACTGTGGGTATGCTCAGTGAGTATTACTTCTTCTTCGTGTGTCCTTCTGTTGCCGCCACAGCACCCGACCGTGATGCTGCCCCCACACAATTGCACCCCCAATACTCTCCATTACCAGCTCCCAAAACAGACCACAGACACCAAATGCACATTAAATAACACATTTAATAAACATAACTTGTACTAAACGTTTGTCAGAAGCCGTTTCTACTTACCTCCTGCCCCGCGCTTTGAAAGCGCTGTAGGACACGGTGTCGTGGAGGAGGAACGGCTGATTAATTTAGTTGCTGTAATGCGACTATCAAAACCAACTATAAGCCGCTGAGAGGGCGAGTACAGGGGTATCTGTCCGACACGAGTCCAAGGAACGAGCATGAGTCCGTAGCTGCAGTTACAGAGTGTTTATTGATACTACGACAAAACATTGCTCTGCATAGATGGTATTGCATTTGGACTTAGACGTTAGTGTTAGCGTTTAGTGGTCAACAGAAATATCGGCACCCTGACTCACCCTCTCTCAGTTGCAAACAACAACTGAGAGCTTTAGAGGGCAAAGTGGAGCTTTAGAATGTAGACCGCTGTGTGTGCACGTGAGCTCGCCAATAGATTTCTCACAGAAAACGTAATTTGTCCACTTTTTTACTTTACAGTAGAGGTTATCAAACTTACAATAACTAAGTGCTAGTGTGTTCTAAGCCTTTACTGGTCCCTGTACGATGTTAGCATGATGTAGCTAGCATACGCGAATAGCACAAAGCCATACAATTTGCTTTTTAACGGCACTTGGTCATTCGAACGATATAAATAAAAGCATTCGATTAAGTTCGACGGCACCGGAATTTTCTGTCGTACCGTCCATAAATGGCAAAAGTCCCACCATAGGATTTATTTAAATCTTTAAAAGTTATACATTTTCTGAATCGTCATTAATTCATCTTGTTTCTATCAGTGATTCGGCGTGATCGGACAGTTCTGTAGCTATGTAAATGACGTCAGAAGGATACAGCACTGTTATTTGCTACCTAAACTTTGAGGCACGCTCGAGAGCGTTAACATGATTGAAGTCTGACATTTCTATTGTCAAAATCCATTGAAACTATGAAAAAGTAACCAGGGACTTTGGACTTATAAGGCTGGACATACCGAGTACCCAGCAAAAATATTGACCTGGCTACAGTCACACTTTTGACAGTTCGAACTGCCACCAACTGCCATGTATGAGCGCGTGAAGTAAACCAGCAAGCTATTGTTGTGTCACCATTTTCGAGCTCCATATACGTAAATAATGGAATGGCAGTGAAATCTGCCTGTTTTGAGTGACTCGACTTGGGACTTGACTTGCCGTAACCAAGGACTCGACTTGACTTGACTTGACATAACCTGTGACTTGACTTGACTTGACTTGCCCAAGAAAAAAATACTTGGGACTTGCTTGAGACTTGGATAAGAGGGACTTGGTCACATCTCTGCTGGTATATGAAATACCTAAGGTAAGATTAGCTAACTGTTATGTCCGTGTATGAACACCTCAAGAACAACACCTCAGGTGAAATCTGGTAGTTCATAAGAAGACAACTGCCAAGTATGATGGGTGTAAAATTTAATTGTGTGCAGACCTACACTTGTTTTATATAGTCATTCAGGACACATATGTGCAAACATACACTCACTCTCACACACAAACACACACACACTGTGAGTAACACCTGTGGAATGGCTACACAATGGCTTCTCCAATAATAACAGTAGTTGATCAGCTGTCCCATATCCCGATTATATTGAGCCCAGGAAGCAATTTGTTTTGTGAATGCTCTGCTGAAAGTGTAGGCTAATGCTCTTACGAGCTAAATGATGCATCGCCCCATATGCTATGATAATAATCACCAGAGGAGGAGAGCGTTTAGGAGCAATCTCATCTCCCTTTCTCTTCTTCTGTGGTTTTACACTCCCATGTGTGTGTGCGTGTGTGTTTGTGTGCGTGAGAGTGGGTATGTGTGTGTGACTATGTATGTATGTGTGTAGTGAGTGTGTGCATGCATGTGTGTGCGAGTGTGTTGAATGGCCATTGAAACAGTTCTCTATTTGGAATGGGAGGCTGCCTGTTTTGTACACAAATGGCCTATTAAGTCAATTCATGAGCTGATATACTACACTATCACAAAACCGGATAATACCAGTTCATTTGTTGGATGAAATGACGCATCAGACAAGGGAAAGCTCGGCTCTTGTTTGAGTTATTGGCTCAGCTCTGTTTCCAATGCACGCCTGTAGAACCCGCACAGCTAGACCAATGAGGGAATAGCTGGAGGTGAAGGGACGACGAGTTTTTCCCTGGCTGTTGTGAAGTAAATAAGAGATTGTAATTATCATCCTCCGTCCAAGGACAGAGCACAATTATGTTTAAGAATATACTGGGTCCGTTGCCACGGGTCGGATATGGATTGACCTGCCCCATATCCCGCTTACAGCTGGCCAGAAACGGATCAGTACGATTCTTAATATTCTCCGTTCGTAAACGGGGCCGTATTGTACGCTTAGTGGTTACTATAGTTTTACTCGTTTATCTGACTCCATTTAAAATATAATTTAGAAATTTGGGTTTGTAACTTACGCAGACCTCGGGAGTGATTACACTCGACTCGTACCTGCGCCACCATTACTCAATATATGCTCCCGGGATTAGCATTACTGCTGAAATCTCAGTTCGGTGGAGAACTCAGGGGCTGAGGGTCCAATCAACACAATACATGCAAACCTGCCATGATATTTGCGAGCCCAGGTCGGCGTAGCATTGTCTGGGCTCCTTAGAGCTAATTTGGTAGGAACCAACGCCAACATAACGCCCATGGGTTCCCTTCGCACCAGATTACAAGAGCCTTGCGTCGCCCGACCCTTTAAGGGACAGAAATTGCTGGCCTCACAACTTAGAACTATCACAGGTGTACCGCCCCGCCGATCGGTCGGTCTTTTGGCCACCATTTCCCCCTGAGTATTTCAGTTGTAATTTAGGCTGAAAAGGTACAAGATGAATTAGAGTCATGGAGATCACGCAAGTTACAAGCAAAATAGTTTATTTGCAGACAGGTAGGCAGTTAACGTAGAATATCAGTCAATTACAATTAGACAAATTGAAAATAAAAAGTATAGAGTAAAGAATCTTACCCAGCCTGCTTTCGCTACACACATATACACATATACAGAATATGCACAGTGTGGGAAATCGAGTGCGATCTTCCCAGATAGGCTCGTCTCCCTGGCTTTTATGCCAAATCATATGTTTGATCCAGGCGGCAGTGCCATAAATTAGCCTGGTGGGGTTGTCGAATATGGAATTTAGACCCCCTCCTTCGGGTTTGTCAGGCAATGGTAAATAGAGAATTAGGTGATTTACCCGAGAGGACATTTCACTGTTTCCAGTTTTATCCTGAGTTCCTGAAACTATGGTTTATTAAATTCTATTTGGTATGCAATGTATCTCATCTGATTCCTTGATTTTACTGGATCACATCCATACCAAACAGATTATCCTAATGTTTTGTTATGGTGCAGTTATCATGAAACCTCCCTCCTGTGTATCCATTTTACATGCAATTCATGTTATTACTACAATGGACATAATGCAATACAACAAGGATCACATGGGCAATGTTTACAATATTTTACCAAATCTATTGACTATTTTAACAACAGTTGTGACGTTTTCATCCAGGAGAGTAGTCACTGGGGTAATGACAGCAGTGCCCAAAGGAGGGCACTGTGGTACTGCCCGGAGTCTTTCCCCCTGGAAGTGACCAGGTATGGGGTCATGAGATAGGCCACAAATGTTTTAGGCACATTCTTTTCCCATGAGGTTTAATGGCCCTCATGGCCTAATTGACCTGGAACCACTCATCCACCCACCATATATCCATCCCTTATCTTCTTGGCGTCAATCGTCTGGAACTCCCCAACATGGAATACAAACAGCATTGTCCTTTGTCCCTTTTGACACATACCAGAACCCCCACTTCACAAATGGCAGAACCCCCAGCTCACAGGCTCCTCACAGCACACTTCGCCTCCCTCCTACACGCCTAACTTTCCTCCAGACAGTTTCCCTACAAAGTTCCAACCTTATTTGCATTCCAGTTTTCAGCTCGTCCACCCAGGGGCAGACTTCACCTGTCCTCATGAAGAGGACGTTGGAACTGCTGTTTCACTTTGGTCCTAACGATCACATGTTTTTAAATTTTCTTGGCAGAGAAATTTGTTTCAGTTCCCTTTCAGTCATAATACACCCTCTCAAGCAAACGGTAGAAATAGTCCTTCAGACTTTTCAGGAAAGCTATTCTGGGTATGGTTGCTAACTTGCTAGCATGTTAATGAGCATTGCTTCCTTTGAAAAGTGTTGATAGCTGCAGCCAATCATGATGGATTTCATCAGTGCTTAGCTTTTGAAATGTATCAAGATGATGCAAATATAGTTTTGTCCAAAGCAAATGATAGACTATGACATTTGGACTGCATTTCTTTCTTTATTATTTGCTGCTAGATGTATTTCTGTATTCATTCAGTACGGTCAACACGTGTGTCACTATGACAGAAATGTGTGAAAGCAGTTATCCATATACATCTTCACAGAAAAGGTTATTATATTTAGATTATAAAACGGCGACTCGGTTGAGAGGTCAAAGCTATTGTAGGAGGCAGCAGATCTGCTGGGGCCAAGAGCTTCCTGTCAGAAAACTGAAATAATTTGATGTGTTTCCTAAGTGCACTCTTGACAGCTCTAGTCTGCATATCAATATGTCATTATTCCCCGTCAAGCAACCACAGGTGCTTCCAATGTGACTTTAACATGGTTATCAAGGACATGTTCAAATAGCACACCTAGAGAAACATTACATCTCATTTGCATTTTTCTGGGTAAAATGCAAATTCAAAAGTGTCCAGTGATTCACTCTGAAAAATAAAAGAACGTATGAATATGCAAATTATTATGAATATCTGTATACATCTTCTCTGGCAGGTGAAGGTTTCATGGTGTTTGAAAACTGCAGTGTTATTTTTCAGTCCAGTGAGAAGGGCTTTTCACTGTGATGGTTCGCCGTTTCAGCCTGATGTTTTAAACCCAAAGAGCTGGTGGCAGGAGTTCAGAGCACTTCATTCAACTGTAGAGATATGATATCACTGACACATCCCTCCTGACAACACTCATTCATTCTCTCTCTCTCTCTCTCTCTCTCTCTCTCTCATGCACACACACACACACATATTTGCCTCTGTCTCCCCCTCTCTCTCACACACTCTCTTTGTTTGACACACACACACAAACACACTCCCCCATCTCTCTCCCTCTCTCTCTCTCACTGAATATTTAGGTGTAAACTCAGTGTATTTCATCATGTGAAAGCTGTACATAGACACGGACAAAGATGTTTAAAGCTTTAAGCTTTAAACATCCACAGACATTAACACGTGCAGTTTAAACTCCCTGATAAACATCCACAGACATTAACAAGTGCTGTTTAAACTCCCTGACAAACATCCACAGACATTAGCATGTGCTGTTTAAACTCCCTGACAAACATCCGCAGACATTACCATGTGCTGTTTAAACTCCCTGACAAACATCCACAGACATTAGCATGTGCTGTTTAAACTCCCTGACAAACATCCACAGACATTACCATGTGCTGTTTAAACTCCCTGACAAACGTCCACAGACATTAGCATGTGCTGTTTAAACTCCCTGACAAACATCCACAGACAGAGGTTTTAAACACTGAGATAGCAGCATGCAGGCATTGAGTGCTGCTCCAAGGCCATCCTAATAAATCTTTAAACCACCATACAGCCAGTACTGTTTAAATTATTTTTCAACTCCGGCTCAAGATCTAAATGACTTGTTCAACCGCTTCTGAAAGTCCAAAATCATTCAAAACAAAACCATATGTTCCAAGCCACAAATTTCTTTTCCATCTCAACACAGTGCTTAAACTACTCACGGTTTTACAATATGTGCTGTTTATTTGAAATCATTTTTCTTTTATACAAGGGATGGCAGCACAAAAACACAAATCACATCAGACACCACATATAAAATGTTGAAATAAGTAAATTATGGATCAATAAACATAAACAATTTTGAAAAAATCTACATAACAATTTACATATATTTTTGCACGTGTCTCCATAAAACAAAAGGTTCAAATCACGTGTATCATTCCAAATAAAATACAAAATCCAATTAAGATCAGTACAGATTTGTATGTTTTCATATTCATATCCCATACCACTGTTCATATTGTTATTGATTATTTATTGGTCCTCTAATCCCCTTGATGATCATTGTCACTTCAAAGCAAGCCACCTCACTAAAACTTAACTGATAATAAATATGAATTATTTAGATGTGGATCACTTCAGTATGTGATCGTACATGGTGTATATTTTACTGATATGTGACGGCCGTTCAGAGACCCAAGCACAGACCAAGGGATAATCAGAATTGTTGTTTATTTCAGTCCAATAATCAAGCCAGGTATTCCAACAAACACAATGCCAAATCCAGTAGCAAAAGAAGAGGTCAAAAGGCAGATATACAGAGGTACAAGGGATAAGGCAAGCAAAGATCAAAACCAACAAAACACAAAGGCAACAAAACAAAAGGGCAAAGGCAAACTCGATATCAGGCAAAGGGTGTTTCAGGAATCTCAATCAATAAAGGCTTTCTAGGAATCGGCAACTGCAAAGATGATCAACGTTCTGACAAGGGTTCTATCAAAGACTGGGATTTATATACATGAAGGGAAGTGAAATACTAGGTGGGGCACAGGAGTGAGGAGGGCTAAACAATTAAACAACAGGTGAGGAACATGACGGGCAATAATACAATAACTAGGGGGAAACAAAAACGCGAACTGGGTACACATAGAACAACATGTAAAACATATGGCTCCGGATTAGGGAGTGGACATTTGCATAGAGTAGAAGACATAGTGATAGGGAGAGACAGGTGCAAACATTTTGCTGGAACTAAGCAAGTAATCAGTAATCAGCTACAGAACAGCATGAACAATAGGAGATATCATTAGTAAGTTAGTTACGTGATTAAATCTAAACTACCCAAAATAAGTGACTGTTAGTTTATTAGTTAGACAGACAGTAAGTGTATTAATATAGTTAGTACTGTACAACAATTATATTCGTAGTCGTGAGTAAGAATAGTGCTATACAACATTAACTAGCGAAAGAGGCCGGAAATAAGGAATGCAAGAATGGAAGAAAGGTTGAAACCCGTAAACTACCGAAACCGCCTGAATAGTTGTTTGTTGTTGTTGTTTTTGCATTTGGCAGACCCTCTTATCCAGAGCGACGAACAGTTGATTAGACTAAGCAGGAGACAATCCTCCCCTGGAGCAATGCGGGGTTAAGGGCCTTGCTCTAGGGCCCAACGGCTGTGTGGATCTTATTGTGGCTACACCGGGATTAGAACCACCGACCTTGTGTGTCCCAGTCATGTACCTTAACCACTGCACTACAGGCCGCCCCATAGAATAGTGAAGCAGGCAGATAGGGGAGTGACTCAGGCTCGAAAACATACTGACACAGACATGACAGGGGATGACGAATGCAATGAATAGTACTGTATGAATTAAACTGAAAACCAGACAAGAAATGAAAAATAATAAACAACCAGTATAACAATAATAAACAATGATAAACTAACAAACTCAGGAACATAACACTTCTAACTCATACAGTTTTTCATTGTTAAATAAAACTGTACCTTACTAAAAAAGTTATAAATAAAAGACTTAAATAAGACAGGAATAACTGATCTGACACTCAATCTTTTAATTAAAAAACAAAATAAACAGCATCATGGTCAGCTGAGCTGTCCCAGTGCTCAGGCTGATTTGACTGTAATGTCTGTCCTCCATCTTGGGAGGATTTCACTGTTAAAATGGTTCATGAGTCAATTGCATAATGATTAACTGTTGACATTTTAGATTACTATGTACTTAAAATGCATAATGAGTAATTAATTACATTAATTCATTATATTTTACTGTATCTTCTGGAGAAGGAGACCAAAGTTTCCAGATTGAGCAAAAAACTCTACAAAGCTTTGCCAGCAGAGATGTTGAACATGTTGTAACCTTGTATGACAGTTATGGAAGAATTTCCATACGATCTAGAGAAACAATTCATCCAGTATCTACTGCATAACAGCAGCACTGTTTTGGACCCTTGATGATTAAAAACCATTGAGGCAAAAAATGTGTTCCATACTATATCAGCATAATTTACAGCTGAATCTAGTCCCACCTTGCAATTCCCATTGAGATCCACTCAAAATTATTTTAGCATTGCTTATAGGACAACCTGAAAATGATATCCAGAATCTGATGATGTTGATGGGTCACAGACATCAGGAAGTCATGGCATGCAAAGGATATGCAACCAAATACTCTTATTTTGACTTTATGACATTTGACATTTTTACATCATTTTTGAATGGTAGAGTACATACATACACACTTAGATTTGTCTTAAGTTATTAAGATGCTTAGTAAGAATTTGTTATGTACGGCGCTGAGGACGCAGACCACAGGATTATCCAAAATCGTAGGTTATTAGTCCGTAATCGTAGCCAGGAGATCCAATACAATAACAAAAACAGAAGGCAAAGGAATGGTCGAAAAACAGGCAGGAAAATCCAGAAAATCAAAAGGTGAACGTACAGAAGGGCGAAGGCAAAAATCGAAGTCAGAAAACAAAGCAGAATATCAAACGAAACCAGAAAGACAGAATGGCAAACAAAACAAGAATGCAAGGCAGGCTCGGAAATCAAAGGCGAAGGGGTGTCTATCAAGAATCTCAAGAATTAGGCTTACGAGGAATTTGGCACTAATACTGATCAACGTTCTGACAATGAACAATGCAGAGACTGAGGTTTAAATACATGAGGGAAGGTGAAAAAGCTGGGAAAAAGGTGGGCTAAACAAATAGACAACAGGTGGGGAAACATAAGAGGGTAATAACATAATCACAGAAGGGAGACGAAAACGCAGACTGGATGCACGTAACCAACATGTAAAACATACGGCTCCGGGTTAGGGAGTAGACATTTGCATAGATTGAAGACGTAGTGATAGTTAGAGACAGGTGCGAACACTTCACTGAAACTAAACAAGTGATCAGGGATAGCATAGGGAGGCGGAGTTATAGAATAGTGCAGAAATACTAAGAGATTGCGTTAGTGAATTAGTTACGTGAATATTTCTAAACTACCCAATAAAAGTGATTGTTAGTTAGTTAGTTAGACAGACAGTAAGTGTATTAATTGGATTAGTACTGTACAATACCTAGATTAGTAGGAGTTAGTAAGAATCGTGCTTTACAACATTTAACTATCAAGAAAAAGCAGGAAGTAAGAATCGCGAGTTTAGAAGGAATGTATGAAAACTCGAAAACTACCGTAATCACCCGAATAGTGGGACACGCAGACAGGGGATTGACTCGGCTGGTAAACATTCAGAAGCAGACATAACAGGGGAAGACAAATGAGAACTGTAAGGGAAAACACTAGCCAATTTCAAAAAATGAATAAATAACAAGAATAAACATAAATACACACAGGACAAATACAGGAACATTACAGATACAACCTGTAAAGATATCAGTACATATAATACATCTGTAATGAGATCAGTAAATATAATAATTACGTAAAGAGATCAGTAAATATAATACATCTGTAAAGATATCAGTGAATATATTAAATTGGTAAAGAGATCAGTAAATATATTCAATGTGCAAAGTTATCAGTATACCTGCTGGCCTTGGGTATGCCCCACTGCCTGGAAGAAGTGCTGTCAAAGTGTGAACATAATGTTTTCTTAAACCCAAAAATATGTCAAAGCTAAGCTGCTACCAGCACAGTGCAGTATCATGTTCAGAGTGTTTCAATACATCCTCTCAGCAGAGTGAAAAATATTATTGGGTTTTGAAACATCAGGACAATTTTGCTCATGTCAGAGAGAAGATAATAAATCGATTTGCATATTCATGAGTAATGAATATTTGTCCAAGTGATTCAGTGGACAGTCTTAAATTCGCATATTGTGGAGCTAGCTATTTATATTGGAAGGATTGCAGTTGTTCAGGCATATTAATTGAACACATCTTTGGCACATTGCCACCTAATTTCTCTAAGATGTATCAACACGACTTAGCAGCATGTCCTCTGTGGATGAATCAGAAAAAACACATTTTGAAACAACCAGGGACACAAGATTATATTAAATAGTGTGACACATACAGTATATTTATAAGGCCATATGTAGCATACTCGGTATCACTAACACAAGAAGCAGCCCTTTTAAACCAGGACGTTCTATGAAAGTTTCTATGAAAGAAAAAAAGTTTAAAAACATAATAAACTTATGTTTAAAAAACTGGGACATCCAAGCACACAAAAGTGTCAGCATTTCACGGCATAAACAAAACATTTACTGTAATATGTTGAAGCCAACAAGCTGAACGACTATCAACACCTCAGAGATATTTTAGGCACACTATTTTTGTACTATTTATACATATACATGCTGTTTATTTGCATGCTCATATGTTAAGGTTATATATTTTAAATACACATCTATCAGTTTATTTAATTATTGGTGACCAATTTTGTGCTGATTATCACTCTGTTCTGTGTGTGATGCTTTACAATGAATGCCTCTGCAGGGAGGAGCAGATGGGTGGGATTCACACTTTTTGCATCATTTCATTTATTTTAATGTACCAGGCAAGTTTAGTCAAATGCAGAAAAGTTTTTAAATCCAAAACAAATGGGAGTAAAACCTAGGGCCCGTCTCTCTTTCTGAAAGAGCCGTGCTGTAAGACAGGCTGAGAATTTATTCTCTCGGACCCCAGAGAAATCCTGCACATGTCTATGTGCTATACCTGAGCTTTGTGTTATCTGATATTCCTAAAGAATCTATTCCCAGCAAAACTGTCAGACTGTAATCTAATCTAACAGGGTTTATGTGTCACAGGGACCAAATGTTCTCCACTAGAGTTAATAGAGTTCATTTTAATAAAGATGATTTTACACTTAACACTTTACCGTATGTGCATCTGTCGCCTGCATGTAAAACTCAATTATTAAAACAGTAATCATTTAGTCGCAGTATTAGCTTTTCATTATGAAATTGGTTTGATTAAGGGATTGGTTTTCTCCGGGATTGTCACGTTTTTGTCAGAGCTTGCCTATGAGTAGACTGAAGCTGAGTAAAGTGAAATATGTATTTTCATTCTCAATATTACATTTACATTTTAGTCATTTGGCAGACGCTTTTAATCCAAAGCGACTTACAAGTGCATAGGTTCTACCATAAGTCAAAGCATCACATCCAGAAACGAACAAAATACACATGAAATGCAGTTCTAAACATAGTTGTCATCATAAGTGCATTTTTTTTTTTTCTTTTTTTTTTTGGGGGGGGGGGGGGGTTAGACAAGGATAGGGATATCAGAAAGGAGGGGCAGGGGAAATCAGGAGGGAGGACTAAGGTAGAGTTTGAAAAGGTGGGTTTTTAGTCTGCGTCGAAATAGGGGGAGGGATTCTGCTGTTCTGACAGTGGTAGGCAAGTCATTCCACCACTGAGGAACCAGAACGGAAAACAGGCGTGAACGTGCAGCTCGACCGCCAGGTGCACGTAGAGAGGGAACCGTAAGGCGACCAGAGCTGGCAGACCGGAGTGGTCTAGCTGGGGAGTAGGGAGTGATCAGGGATTGTATGTAAGGTGGGGCAGTCCCCTTAGCAGCCTGAAATGCCAACACTAGGGCCTTGAAACGGATGCGTGCGGCAATAGGAAGCCAGTGGAGGCCAATGAGAAGCGGGGTGACATGAGCCGACCTGGGCTGACTGGTGATCAGGCGGGCTGCAGCATTCTGGACCAGCTGGAGGGGCTTGATGGCACACGCTGGGAGACTGGCTAGGAGGGAGTTGCAGTAATCCAGGCGGGAAATGACGAGCACCTGGACTAGGAGCTGGGTGGCTTTCTCAGTCAGGAGATGACGGAGATGACGGAGATGACGGATAATATTAAATTGAATATAGTAAACAAACACAAAGCAAGAGGATGTTGCTTTATTCAGACCTCACGGTGTGATTACTGATATCAGCATGGAGCTGAAACATCCCTTAGGAGAGGGAGCATCTATTAAAAATGTAGAATTAAGAATACAAGTAACATACAAAACCTGAACATCCTCTACGGAGAGGTGCCTCTTAATATTCCACACACATAATTTTTGCGCAGAAATATAAACACCGCTCCCAATCACGTCCAACGTTCACTTAATAAGTCCAGCAAAAACAAACAAGGCCGCCCAAACTTTCTGCAGCACTATTTACTGAAACGGGTAAACGTACGTGCTGCCCGGATGATAACAGGCTCCTGGGAAAACCGTCTCTGTACAGAAATTCAGGAATTCTGTGTCTGACATTGGGTACTTCTGATCCTGTTTAATCCATCAGACCTGTCTGGCCAAAGAGCTGTTGGTTTTCTCCTCCGACAGTCTCTTCCTCCAGACTAATTCTCATTTCCCTGAGCACTTCAGAGAAAGCTGTGCTGCTGAACTGTAAAGAGAGACTTAAGCTGTCACCGGCCGACTGGATTGACATCTCAGCCCTGTGTACTGCTGTTTAGAGAGCTGGAAATATAACTGCATCACCTCATCCTCGCAGTCAAAGCCACCCAGAAGATACAGTCTGACATAAATATATATACACTCAGTGACCACTGTATTAGGCACACCTGTTCACCAGTTTGTTAATGCAACTATGTAATCAGCAAATCATGTGGCATCAACTCAATGCATAAAAGAATACTGACATGGTCAAGAGGTTTAGTTGTTATTCAGACCAATCAAATTAATGAGGAAGAAATGACTAAATGACTTTGACCATGGAATGATTGTTGGTTCCAGAAACTGCTGATTTGCCGGGATTTCCATGCACTACAGTATCTAGAGTTTACAGAGAATGATATGAAAAAAAACAAAAAAACATTCAGTTAGCAGTATTTCTGTGGGTGAAAATTTTTCGGAGGAGAATGGTCAGACTGATTGAAGCTGACAGGAAGGCGACAGTAACTCAAATAACCATGTGTTACAACAGTGATCTGCAGAAGAGGGTGTCATATTGAGGTGACAGATAGTTAATGAATATTGGTGTGGTAGCATAGCAGAATTAATAAGCAGACGTGCATAAACATGCAACTTGCTATCGTTAAACCTGTAACATAAACTGTACTGGCTAATGGGGCTAACGGAGCTCTGATTAATCTAATTTTGAAATGAAGTTCCATTTTAAATGTGATGCAGATTGTTTAGAAAGCTTGGGGTGAATAATCCTTTTTGGGGAGCTTTTTGGACAGTTTGGGCATGCTTTATAAAAACATATGTGTGAATAATATATGTGAATAAAACACATGTGAAAGTTAATTTTCTTCAAATTTTTTAATCAAAAAATCTGTTTTCATATCAAAATAAGCTTTATTGACCATTCATGTGTCTGGACAAAAATATATGCAGATGTTTTCTATTTGGAGAGATTTTAGTATGCTTGAGAACATCTGGTTGCAGTTTTGGGAAAACTCATGTGGAATTTGAATGCCTGTCGATATCTTTACCATATTTTGTAGACAGGTTGAGATCAAGTTTGAGCACAAAATATAAAGTAGTTCTGGATTGGTCCTTGACTTAGAAATTTAGATTGAGTGCTTAACTATAAAAATACAAGGAACTTTGTAATTATTTTCTATTTCAGTGTAACATTTGTGTATATTGTATGTACATGCCCTGACATAAATTGGTCTCATATTTCTGAATGGTACAAGCCTCTTCTTTAATTTAAGTCTCCAATCATATGTGTACACTAAATAGTTTTTGAGATATTGACACTTTTATAAGACTAGTGAAAACTAGGAGGAAATTGCGCTCTAGGGGGTGCAACGTGGAAAGGGTGGAACCATGTCAGAGACAGCATTACATTATGCCCTAGCAGGAGGGTGGTTTGAAGAAGCAACTTTTTTTGTTTTAGTTTTGTACCTGGCTGAGATTGAAGCACTGAACTGGATAGGGCATGAAATGGCATGAGCTTTTACTTCTGCATGAACAATCAGAAACATCCAACCCTTAGTGACACTTGATGAAAGCTTGTTTTCACTGGGTAGAGCTCTAATGTCCGATACTGTGCATGTGAGGCTGACTGTAATGACTCTACTGTAATGTAGGACAGGCTCATTCGGCAGGCATTGTTGCTTCTCATTGTTTCATTGAATTGCTTTTGCCCTTTTGTGATTTTGTTGAGATCTGTAGTCTGAATGTTCCTGGATCTGAATGGAATTTCATATTTCTTTTTATTCCTCTCTCTATTACACAAACACAAATGATCTCTGTCTGTCTCTAATTTTCACAAACAGATGCACGGAAACACAGAATGCAAGAATACATTATGCTTATGAGTGTTTGGCTGTTGGAGCTTCCAGAATCTTCTTTGGAAACAGGAGAATCTATGTGGCCAGGAAGTCCCTGGAAGATTGAGAGTTCCTGAAATTCTATTAAGGGTCACAACACATTAGGGTGTGAATTACCTTACGAAGCATCATTACTCTTATTATTCCAGAAGCACACAACACCCAAAGATACTGACAGCACAATCAAACACAGGACGACAGCCAATGAAAGCTCAATAAAAAACAACCTAATTAACAGCTCCACCTACATTCTGATCCAGGGCAAATAGCCGTTTGTCAGAACTGTTTTTATTCAGTGCCTCGAAACAAGCATTTTCAACGTGAAGTGCAATATTGACTGTGTTAATTTAAAGAGAAATGTGCATTTCCATTGACCACCCTCCATCGTTGCATATCACTCAAAAACCATTTTCACTTTTTCTGCCCCGAACCCTAATCATTGACATTTGTCACGTTTTGTTGATTTTGGTTGGCGTGGGGGTGTGACGTGTATAAATAAATGTGCAATCTCTCTGCCGCTTAGCTTCATTAATCATGCTATTCAGCTGTGTCCACAAGGAGTCCTTGGAAACGCTTTTAACAAATAGATCCTTGGAGGCTGGGAGAGAGGGATAGAAAAGACTCGTAGATTGATTTTCCCATCATGCCCAGCAATAGTATTGATATCGATTGCTCTCAGGACAAAAGCACATTGGGCTGGGGGGAGATAGTCCAAGTATTTTAGTACTTATATTGAGTGTGTGATGGTATCAGTTATTATTAAATATGAAATATATTAATTAAATATCCAGGAAAACAAAACCCCCATCCAGGCCACTTGTTCACCCATGAACTCTGCCCGCTGATTGCAGTCATTAGATCTAACTCTTGGCTGAAGAACTGTGCTAATTATCAAATTCAGGCAATAATAATGCTGCAGACAACTTTCACTTTCTGAACCTGGAATTTCCACCTCTGCTTCCAGAACATTCCATACACTGTAGCCGAGGCTATAAGGAAAAGGAGGGGGCATTATGAACTAATAAGAACCAAGCCAAAAAGACAAGGGCTCTTTCTATGAGAAAGTGACTGAAGCAGGGACTCTTGGAGAGAGGCTAGGTTAGTTCTGAGATGGCAGTTTTTTTGCTCAGAGAAATGGCACACTTCCAAATACATCTAAATGAAAAGCTACTGGAATCCATAAGAGTGTTTGTCTTATTGTGTTTGTCTGCTGACAGCTGCACCCAAAACAGATGCCCGTTTGTTTTCATTTAATGCCGCTCTCCTTTCGCACACCAGACACGTCTCAAGGCCCACATTCATCCTCACGCTTGTTCATTTCTCCTGCCTAATGGTGACCCAGACGGGGCTTTTCTGTCTTTTGTCTTCCTGCTTAATAACACACTCTTCAGGAGCTGGAGGGGAGGCAGGTGTGGTCCCGCTAGGCTGTGTGAAGATGGCGGAATGGCGGTGTAGCGGGGGGGGTAGATTGTGGAGTTGGGGACTCGTTAGAAATGCTCTCGAGTCTCAATGTGAACCTTGTGACACAGCAGTGTGCTCTGGGGAGGGAACTGCTCTAACAAAGCAGCGGTTGCCGGTTAAATTCCCAAATAGGACACTGCAGCTGTACCCCTGAGTGAGATACTTAACCTGATCTGTGTCAGTAAATATCCATCAGTGTAAATCAATTGTGTGTAATGATGTGAGCTCTGTAAGTTGCTCTGGGTATGAGGGCCTGCTAACTACCTGAGTGTACTGTAATGTCAGTACCTGTGTATGACCAGGGCCTTCGGGGGAATTAAGCACTTTTTACCTGTCAGGGTTAGTATCACCAGGGGTCCTCAGGCAGCAGGTGTTACTAAAAAACAAGAAGCAAACAAACATAGAAACTAATAATATCTGACTGAGCTGCCAACATCTATTCAGTGTAATGAAAATTATTGATGTTATTGAGTATTTTTATGAAACTTTTTCACCTGAAAATACTGGTGGTATTACTGGTGGAAAATACAGACTAACAATATGATATATTTAACCAATTAGGAGGTGTTTCTATGGTGAACCCAATCTTGATTGGTTGACAAGTGACTGACTGACAACACATAGTACCGCCCATTATGATGCCTTGTTTCCCATGGGAAGCACAGACTGGTTAAAAGTGGTTTCAACTGATTAAAACTGCCACTCTTCATCATCTTAAATCAGGGGTGCACAACTCCGGTCCTAGAAGGGCCAGTCTGTGTGCTGGTATTCCTTCCAATCAGTTACCTTACAGTTTTCTGACAGCTCTATCCTGTAAATTATGCTGGTTCATTCCTGTTTTTGCGAATGTTTAGGATGCATTTGCATCTGCGGCTGTAGCTAGTGTTTTTACAAATGTCCGATCAAGATATGATTAAGAAATTATGAACAGAGGTTAACATCCTGAAATGGATCAGCCCTTGTTGTGTACCCCTGTCTTAAATCAGCATCCATGAGTCAGGAGCTGTTCATTGTTCATTTGTCAATCCATCCATGCCACATGTATACACCCTCAGTGGTCACTTATTAGGTCAACCTTTACACCAGCTTGACAATGCAAATATTTAATCCGTCAATCATGTGGCGGCAAGTAAATGCATAAAAGCATGCAGGCGTGGTCAAGAGCTTCAGCTGACCAAATGTCAGAATGGAGAAGAAATGTGATCAAAGTGGCTTTGATTGTTGGTGCCAGACAGGGTGGATTGAGTATCTCAGAAACTGCTGATCTCCTGGGATTTCCATGCACAACTGTGTCTACAGTTTTCCGATAATGGTGTGAAAAACAAAACAAACATCCAGTCAGCAGCAGTTCTGCAGGCGGAATGGGCGTTGTTAATGAGAGAGGTCAGAGGAGAAGGTGACAGTAACACAAAAAAAAACATGTGGTATGCAGAAGACCATCTCTTAACACACAATGCATCAAACCTCTAAGTGGATTGGCAACAGCAGCAGAAGACTTAATAAGTCTAATACATACCTAATAAAGTGCTCACTTACTGTATATTTGTATGCTTAGAAAGTAGAGTAATAACTATTCTATTAATCATTTATAAATGCATTGTAGCATGTGGCCAAATGTTTGTACATGTGTTATAAAGATGGACACATTATTATCTGACGAAACAACACTTTTAGAGAATATGACATCAACACTATGTGCAATGTATATTAAGCACAATTTGTCCATCTCCTACTATGATTAATTAATGCAAAACAAAGCATCAGCATGTTCATTCATGACTATAATGTAGTTATGTATGTGGTTATTAGGATTTTGTTAAGCATTATTGATTGAGCAATTTCCAAAGGTTTTATGAAGTATGACAAGATTGATTATTCATTATTATGGGGGCAGGGATAATTGAATGAGCTGTGTGTTCTAAAAAGACCTCTCCCTGCAGCACAGGAATGCACGCATACACACACGCACACACACGTGCACACACACACACACACGCACACACGCATACACACACACACACACACACAGATTCACACACACACAAACACACACACAAACGCACACACACACACGTGCACACACAGACACACACACGCACGCATGCACACACACATACACACACACACATATACATTCACACGCACGCATGCACATACACACACACACATATACACACACACACACACACACGTTCACACACACACATTCAGTTGACAGCCGCTCCTAGAGCGCCCCCTAATGGTGGAAATACCTTCCCCATGCAGTCAGTAGGGCTGTTTCTGTTTCTGTTTTTTCAGCCATCTTCCTGTTTAACAATGAAAAAACAACAGCAACTACAGTCCGTAGTCCCACTGGGCAAAGCGTGATTGGCATCACCCAGGGAATGGGAGGGTGCAGTCTGATCGGGTTCCATCTCCATCGCTCTCTAGTGGCCCCTGCTGGTCAATAGGGGACCTCTAGATTGCAGTCAAAGCCACATATAAAAGGTCCTCCTCTGACTCCACTCAGTCTTAACTGTTGTCTACTGTGAAAAGAAGCAGCCGGTGACACCACGTGTTTTGGATGAGAACCGTGGATGTCTACGCACCCCCAAATTGGCAGTGGAGTTTACAGCAGGAAAGCAGCTGTGGTGGCAGATGATCTCATTTGGGGTGGGAGCTGGATTCACTCAGCCAAATGCCGGGCTGGTTAAAATGAATAATAAATAAAACTTTATCTCTTTATCTTACAGGTCTTGAGGCAGCACCATACCAATCTCTTGCCCTAGTGCCCTTCGCTTACCATATCAAATGGTACTTAAAAAGTAACTTTGGTAAAACCTTCTGTGGAACGACTGAAGTGTAAATAGTAAATAGTAAATTGCCTGAAGCGCAGATTTGGGATGCAGGTCCTGAGAGCTCTCCCCCCTCTGTGTCTGGATGCTTTATTTTTGGCAGCCCAGCGAGGCAGTGTCTCTGGTGTGAGGGTCACCTGAGCTCATCACTCATAATAAGCACCTCCATTTTGAGTCACACTCGCTCCACACACCCTGCCTGGCCTGTGGTCTGTACAGTCGTATTTTACAGTGTCCCTGATAACCTCTCATTCCCCGCGTCTGTGACGGCTCCAGTCACTGCGCTTCCCGCAGTGTAAATCAACCCGGGCCGGCGCTTTCTCCACGTCTTGTTCTCCACCTTGTTTACGAGTCGGGATGAGAGGAAAACCGAACATCCGCCGTTTTTTTTTTATTTTTTACTGGAGCTATTTGATTGTTTTGTCTGTTTTAGGAGGCCTGTCATTTATCATCTGTAAAGCTTTGTGTGCGTCCAGCTGCTCAGCTGAGTGCTGACTGTGATCTGCGGTGGGGTGGGGGGGGGGGGTGGATTGCTTTTGGGGTGGATTTCCAGCAGGATTGGACAATGTTTCTTTTTCCAGAGATTAAGTGTGCTTTTCCCGGAGCTGAGTCGGACTGGATGGAGTGACGCGTGTATTGACATTCCCTCCACTCTCTGCTGACCTCTCCAGAACCTTCTCCTCAATCTACGCCCCACGGGGGTGGTTAGGGGTGGCAGGCTAAGCTGTTTGACCCTGTGCCCTCCTCCATTAACTCCCTGATGGGGGGGGGGGCATGCTGTGCTGGGGCTGTGTGACACACTCCGTCACCGGGGGAGACGCGGGAGAGAGGAGCCCATGGACCAACAGCACCAGACACATCCATTCTATCACTGTTACTGAACACACACACTGACTTACACTCTTACACATATGCTGAACCTGTTACCAGACTGAAAATGCTACATACATGCACACATAGGCTAAACCTGCTACACACACGCACGCACACACAGGCTGAATCTGTTACACACTTGCACACAGACAAACAGGCTGAACCAGCTACACACACGCACACATGGGCGAGTAAAGCAAAATAAAACCATGAAATCCTACACATAATTGTCTCTTTCTATCCATACGCAACAAGGCAGATCAAACAGGCAGACCGCAGACAATCCAAGAATCAGAATCAGAATGAGCTTCAGAGGCACACACAGGATGACTGTAATCAGGCTGAATTATACTTCAGCAAGAAAGTGTCTGTGATATGTCCGTGGACAAAAATTCAACAGTTTTGACATCACTTTGGCCGACGTGTCCTGCCCCTACAGATGTTTGTAAGGATACAGGCCTATCAGAAGTGTGTATGAAAGCAAAAGAACAGGAGGGGTTAAATATCTACAAATTGTGGTGGCCCGATCAGGAATCGGTACACCACTGGAGTGGAACGGCCCGTGCGCCGGCGCCAAGCGCTAGGAAATATCATTAACCACGTGTATTTCCCCAGTTCGTATTTAACAGAGCCGCACCGGGGAGAGAGCCGGCGAGGAGAATCAGCACCATGGCCAGCGACACGGGGAAAGACGCGTGAGGAATGTGAGGAAGAAATGATTAACCTTTCTTATTGGACAGGCGCAGCCGTACCGACTCCGAGAGAGAGAGAGGCCTTACAAAAGACGGGGAGCAACCACAGAGCGGGGCTGAGTACGGAGGGAGACGGAGACGCAGCCCAGTGCTTAGAGAAACAGCCACAAACACAAACAACGACAACACGGTGGAGCCATGGGGCTTCGGAGGCTCGGGAAAAGGCGTGGGCGGAACGGACCACCCACAGTCACCGACGGACCGGTGTACCTAATTTTTTGGCCGGGTACTTTTTTTTCCGTTTTACTGAGAAAGCAAGTTTTTGTTGGGACTTTGTGAAAGTGCCCTGAAGGCACGCCAGAAACCATTAAAATATAATTTTTGATGAACTACTCTTGCTCTCTCTGCCTCTGTCTCCCCACGGGCCACCACAAAATGTAAATATGTCACCATTAATGTTTGCTGTTGTTATAGTGGAATACATGCACGTACACTGCAGGAACATTGCTGAGATCTTATGACACGAGCAAAGGGACAAAGTGATATTTTCTTTTCTTTCTTAATAGTAAAGTAGTAATAGTAAAATGTGGACTACCATATGTGAATAAATTACAGAGTTTTCTCACGGGCAGACAGTACAAAACCCTTTTCCCAGGTTGTGTTTTTTCCGATCCCCTGGAGAAGGGGCTATTAGGGGAGCCTCCTGAACTCCAGCCCTGCTGGGGTGGGGGTCACAGTCACAAGGTCAGCTGCTATTTCTGCTCCAGTCCTCTGAGACCCCCCTGGCTGTACTCCAGCATCAGCCCCGAACACACTGGAGCCAGCGAGTCTCACCACACGTCACAGAGCGAGGGCTAACCTACGGGAACATGACTGTTCACCGTCAGGCTATTATCTAAATATCCGTGTCAGCAGTTCTCAGGGTGCGGAGGTTGAGTGGAATCGGGAAAGAAGCCTGAGAAATATGTACTTTGAGATTAGTCCTTTGTGGAGTATGTTATCAGAGTGCAGTTTAACCACAAGGAGAGCACAAAACTCTCATCTGACAAGTCAACAAACCCAGCTGTCTGGCAGCTGTAAAGTGACAAGCACATCGGACAGGGTCAAAGGTCAGGAGTCACTAGCACTTCCATTAAAGCACAGTGTACTGGAGTAATGTGAACGTCTTCTGTTTCTTCTGTCAGTACAGTGTTATATCAGAAGTCCAGAAAAAAGATGAAAGCTTTTGACCCATAATTTATTTTCTTTTAAAAATGTGCATTTTTTATTTGTTGTTTAAATATCAGTGCATAAAGCAGAAAGGTAAAATGAAATATTTAAATAAATAATACATTCTTGTCAAGAGAGCTAGTTGTAGGACTTGTGAAATAATTTGACAAAGAATTGTCATTTGGGATTCTTATTCTCTCTCATTTGCTGTAATTTTGTTGAATTATCACACATTATGTTATTTTTTAGAGATAGCAGGCCATGTTGCCATTGGAACCCAACATCCCTGCGCTTGTGACTGTAATGCAGTAGACAAAATGGTCCCCTGGTTGATCTTCCTTTGCATGAGCAGCGGGGGACTTCATTTAGTGGGGAGACAAGCTGGTTTCAGGCCAGGCTGAAAGGCAGGAGCTGGCAGTGGTGCTCTGCGGATTTTACCCATCCCTGGAGCCCCAACAGATGCCACCACTTAACCCTTTTCCCACAGTGAGAAGCTTGTTTGGAATGTTTTTGGGTTTTTTTGCTTTCAAGATTTTAATCCACCAGAGTTCTAGAACTCCACTGCTTTCAATTGCCAGCATTAGAATGTTGAGTGGAGAACATTCTAACCGTACTGTATTTGTGACATCACGCCTTCAGGAGGGGTCAGAAGGTTGCTGAGCCATCTGGCGGAAGTCTGTTCTGACTCGCTCCAGTTTTGGGCTTCACCATGGTGCCATGGTGACGGACCTGAGCGAGGCCAGATGAACACGCTGAGGCTGATTAATGCACTCCAGCCCAAATAAGAGTCAGCCCAAATAAGAGTGATCTAATTTCAGCCAACACGGCTGGCAGAGATTTATTTCTCTTAAATTATTTAGCTTCCTGTCAGGCAGGAAGTTACCCTGTCTCTAGCTCCCGCTCCCTCTCTCTGTGCCTACGGCTAAAAGTGGCGCTGTCAGGTGGCGTGGGAGCTAGTGGGTTATGGACTGATTTTAGAATCAAAAGGCTGCAGGTACTTTCAGCTGCACTATAGATTTTGGCTGGGACTAAATCAACATTTCTCCTTAACACCAGCTAATAATTAAAAGCAGCATATATTTTTATTCCACACACAGTTTTGTGAGTTCGGCCACAAAACACGAAAGCTGACTCTCCATCAGTGCATGGGGCGGCCTGTGGTGTAGTGGTTAAGGTAAATGACTGGGACACCCAAGGTCAGTGGTTCTAGCCGGTGCAGCCACAATAAGATTAACAAGCATTAATAAACACACACACTCTCCCCACAGTGTCCCTGGTGGTATTCTTCTGAATTACTCTGTGAAAAGGCTGCAACAGATACATTCATACATAAACAGATATACTGCATGCACATTATCCCCTTAACTACGGCCCCCTTTGCTTGAAAATTACATATCCAAAAATTTTGTTTTGTTCTGAAAAACAGCAGGTCCGCAGTTTCTGAGATTTGTGTAGCCTGTGGATTTCCAAAATGTAGAGAAGGGGAGGTGCTCCCATGCTTGGAACTGTTGTCTAAAGAAATCTTGAAAAGAGGTTGTACAGATAAAACTGTGAGTTTTGATGCTTTCAAACTGCTACCACGGTGATTGAAAATTGTTTTTCAATTGCCCCTTGCCCTTTAAATTAATTCCTGAGACTTAAGGGGTTAAACCCTATACCGACTGCATTTAAAATTAAGTCTTGTTTTCACATGAGATTGTCAGTAAGCAGTGTGAGTGACATCATTTGCTGTAAAATGCTAATGTCTAATGTAGCAGTTTGTTTATTAAACTACTCTGGGCTTTGTGGTTATGATGCATATTAATGGGAGGACAAGTATAACTGTATTTCAAATGTATTCTCATTCAGAATAAATTCACTTTTAACATAAATATTAACAAAACACCTCCTCCTTTGATTTACACGATATTATCAGATTAATAAAACAAGGAGGGTAATTAAGAGTGGTTCACAGTCAGTGGAATGAGAGACCACGTCCCGATACACACACCCTCCCAACAGACACACACACACACACACACAGATATGCACACACACACCCTCCCGACACAAACACACACAGGTATGCACACACACCTTCCAAACACACACACACAGACACAGGTATACATGCACATACGCACAAAGGTATGCAAACACAGGTATTCACGCACACATGCACATACACACAAACATGGGTATGCAGACACACACACATGAACACAAGCATACACACAAAAACACACACACATGCACACACACCACACGCACAGCTATACGCACACACACATATGAAAAATTGTTCTCATTTCCTGTTTCCACCATGTGAGGTATGTTTTCTGATAAACTAAAACGTGCTTCCTCTGATGTTTCATTAATTGTTCATATGAAACTCTGGGACTACTTTACTATTTTCATTACTGCACATCAGAGGATCATTGACTGGGTGATTGATTGGTTGTGTGATGAATCATTTGGTTAATTGATGTCATTAGCAGATAAACAGCAGCATGACAGCAGAGGTTCAGACATAACATTTACATGTACGTTTACATCTGTTATTGCACGTTTGTGTAATTATCCTTGCATTCACAGCATGTCAAGCAGGAGAGAGAGGGTTTATATTAAATATAATTAATCTTTTTCACCTGCTGTCTAAACGCTGTCTGATGGTACAGTTAAAACACAAACACACACACACACACACACACACACACACACAAATACACACTCATATAGACTGGAGGCTCCTGCTCACACACACGCAGGTGTTGGCGAAAGGACAAGTGGTGTGAAAACAGAAGCGATGCACATGAAGGATGCTCACTGCATCTGCCACCTCACTTTCATCCCCTAAAATTAGCTTTAGCAATCAATGACACGCTGACAAAAGGAAATAAATTATGCAGCTGTTATTCAGTGCCTGATGCTGGGCTGAGGTGTGTGAAAGTGTATCTCTCTCCTCAGAGAACATTATGGACCTTTCTCCCACATCAGAGAACATTCTGGACCTTTCTCCCACATCAGAGAACATTTTGGACCTTTCTCTCACATCAGAGAACATTCTGGACCTTTCTCCCACATCAGAGAACATTCTGGACCTTTCCTCCGGCTCACTGTGGCACAAGCTCCTCCTGTGCGGTGAGACGCACTCACACAGGAAGTCTGCCATCTTTCACAGGATACTCTCACACTACTCGCTCAGCATTGTGGGATTTTTCTCCAGGATTGGAGGTTCAGGTTTGTGATGTCTGTGATGCCAGAATCTCACCGCGAGTGTGCATCTCCCCATCTTACTGCGAGTGTGGATCTCCTGAGCTCTATTTGCAGGGGGATGTGGCGCACTTTTGAACAGCTGGTTGAACAAAGTCACTGGTCTGTACTCAGTCAATAGCTATTAACTTTACTCTCAGTGAACACCAGCTTATTTCTGTATACTCATATATCACTTATTTAGGCCAGTTCAGCAGTCAAGAGTAATTATTTATCCAACTATATTTGGAAATAATTAATGATTTTTGGGGGCAAGTGTTGGCTGACTATGAAGCAACAGCCATTGATGGGAGCTTGCCAGCGCTCCGCATTTATACATCACAGTGTTTACCTCTGCTGCCTGCACAACACCTGCCACCTGGTGGTGGCCAATATATGACAGCAACAATGGCCTCTTCCTGGTTTTACACTGTGTTCCAAATTATTATGCAAATTATATTTTTCTCTGATTTTCCTAAATAGTCGATGCAAATGACAGTCAGCATAATTTTCAAGTCATCAACTGTTAGGGTATAATTTGAATGTTATTGAACAAACCTCCCAATGATAACAGTATTTTTTTCAAAAATAAAAAAACTTAAAATGCACTGTTCCAAATTATTACACACAACATAGTTTCAAAACATTTTATAGGTTGTGAAGAACTGAAAATGGTCATTTGTTGAATTTGCAGCATTAGGAGGTCATATTTACTGAAATCAAAAGCAATTTCAATCAAAAACTGTGAGGGAGCGGGAGACTAAGAGCGACCGGGAAGGGATCACAAAGTTACCAACGATAAGTTGGATAACCACTAAAATAAGTGAGGAAAATAACAGAAAAAGGGCACAAAACTCCCTGGCGATCCGCCAACCGAAAATATGACTATAATAGTCAGGGAAAACAAAACGAGAATATACCGGCAGTCTTGAATAGGCTAAACAGCGATTGCCAAACTCTGCCAATTGCCCCTCAATACCGAGGCGGAAACAAGAAACAAAACCAGGGAAGGTTCTAAAGAGCCAACCAACCCAAAGGAAAACAAGAAAAGACCCTAAACTTGTCTATTTCTAATTTCTAACTGAAATAAATTCAGTATAGGAACAGCTCTCTCTCTCTGTCTATCTGAATACCACAATACCGGCTCTGTGCATGTGTCAATACTGAAACACCAAAGCTCAGAGCAGTGCCAGGAAGAGACTTAAATAGCTCTTCAAGCAGGTGACTGCAATCAGCCATGATTCTACCTGCATTCCACATGCGGGAGGCAGTTACTCCTGCTGAGCTAAGCCGGCAAGCCCTCTAGAGGTCTAGATGGGTAAATACCGGAATTTTCAGGAGTAGACAGTGAGAAACCATGACAAAAACGTCTTAACAGGTCAAGTTACATTTTAACATAGGACCCCTTATTTGATAGCAGCTTCACAATTCTTGCATCCATTGAACTTGTGAGTTTTTGGAGAGTTCCTGCTTGAATTTCTTTGCAGGATGTCAGAATAGCCTCCCAGAGCTGCTGTTTGGATGTGAACTGCCTCCCACATCTTTTGCTTGAGGATGCTCCAAAGGTTCTCAATAGGGTTGAGGTCAGGGGAGGATGGGGGCCACACCATGAGTTTCTCTCCTTTTATGCCCAGAGGTATTCCTTGCAGCATGAGATGGTGCTTTGTCATGCATGAAGATGATTTTGTTACGGAAAGCACGGTTCTTCATTTTGTCCCATGGAAGAAAGTGGTCAGTCAGAAACTCCACATATTTTTCAGAGGTCATTTTCACACCTTCAGGGACCCTAAAGGGGCTGACCAGCTCTCTCCCCATGATTCCGGCCCAAAACATGACTCGGCACGGTTGCACGGCACTCATCAGTGAACAAGACTGTTTGAAAATGAGTCTTCATGTATTTCTGGGCCCACTGCAGCCGTTTCTTCTTGTGAGCATTGGTTAGGGGTGGCCGAATAGAAGGTTTATGCATAACTGCAAGCCTCTGGAGGATCCTACACCTTGATGTTTGCGGGAGTCCAGAGGCACCAGCAGCTTCAAATACCTGTTTGCTGCTTTGTAATGGCATTCTAGCAGCTGCTCTCTTAATCCGATGTTTTTGTCTGGCAGAAACCTTTCTCATTGTGCCTTTATCTGCACGAACCCGCCGCAAAGCGTGAAATAGTTCAATGCCTTGGATAAGATATGAAAACCTTAGATATTTCACGAAAACTTAAGCGTGATCATCGTGCTGTTAAGAGATTTGTGGCTGATTCAGAGCACACACGCAGCAGAGCGATCCTTTTTCTTTCCCATATTGCTTGAAAATTGTGGTCTGCTTAATAATGTGGAACATCCTTCTTAAGTAGTTTTTCCTTTAATTTGGCTAATTATCACAGGTGTCTGAGATTGATTTCAGTGATCCAAAGAGCCCTGAGACACAATACCATCCATGAGTTTAATTGAAAAACAAAAGATTTGAATACAATTCGCATAATAATTTGAAACACGGTGTAGTATCTAAAACATCCACAGAAGTTCCCAAAGAGCAGTGATGTAGGTTTTTTGTCCTGAAGAGCACACTTCCCCCTGCACCTACTGTGGTCAGCTCTCTGTGTTAACAGGAAATCGTTTTACAAACAGCTCATAAAAATAGCAGTTAGACCCTAAAATATGCACACTTCTACCAAAACTGTAATTGTTTTACTTGGATCAGCATGGAACACAAATCGAAAGTTCCATGAGGATACAAAATGCTAAAAAAACATGAAAAATATGTGGGAAATGCATATTTGTAGCATATTTTATCAAAAATTCCAACAAAAGGTGGGAGTAAAAATATGGATGGGAAATGCATATTTGTAGCATATTTTATCAAAAATTCCAACAAAAGGTGGGAGTAAAAACAAGTCTGTGAAATCCGCTCCCAGAAACAGCTGTGGAGTCATGGAGAGGGAAGATGGCTGACATGAAAGCCCACCATTTTCATTTTTAACTGTAAGCAATTCAATCCATTTGAATTTCTGTAACAGATTCATTCCATGTCCATCCATTATACCTTTACACCTTGCGGCCAGCGGAGGATGGGTTTTTCTCCCCACTGGGGAGTTTTTTTTTACCTCATGTACACGGGCGGTGTTTTCCCTTTCCCTTTAATGCACATCTGTTGCTCTGTAAAGTAGAGGTAAGGAAGCCACTTTGTTGCGTGACACTAAAATCCAAAAATGTCTTTTATGCAAAGCACAACCTCCACCCCTTCAAGGCCTCCGCCTGTTTGCTTTCCCACTTGTGAAACAAACACAAGTAACTACTTACCGCCAGTGGCCATGTTACAGTACGCTGCGCAGAGAAGCGAATCAGGGTTTCTGATCCTGGCAAAGTAGCATTTCATCACTGCCTGGAAATAAGTTCATGAAAGTAAATGTGTGACAAATCAAAGGAAAACACACAGAAATCCTCACTTTTGGCTGGTTTGTTTTTCGCCAAGGAGGCGCAGGGCTTTGTATTTCAGTCAAACAGCTGCAATTCTGCACAAACACAGAGATACAGAGAGCCTTCAGGTTCTAGCACACCTGGGGTTGATTGCCTTATTGACTGGCTGCACAAGGGAAACAGCAGATTGGAATGCCACGGCTGAATTGCGTGCATCGTTTTGTTCGCTTTTTTCCCCAGTTTTTTTTCCCCCCAGTTTTTCCCTGGGGTTGAGTGATTTGATAACAAAACCTTGGTTTCTTCACAACAACATGGATTCAATGGGCTGCAGTCAAGGCCCTAGTTTGCTCTTTGTGAAAAAAATCTATACATTGTTCGTTGAAAGTGAAAAAGAAGCCCAAATTTTACTTTCACCATCTGATGATGAATCCCTATTTTTTCACAATTCAATGCACACAAGTATCCTCCTCTGTCTTCCGCTAGTTGAGTGCAGTGATTCGCAAACCTTCTGAAGGTAGTTTTAAAAGGTAGAACCTCTCTGAAAACAACTTCTCTCATTTTTACCATTTTTACAGTATATTGTAAGGTGTATTTCTTCACTTTGCTGACTCCTTTAGGCTTCAAGTCTTTATGCTCAGCTAACATGGTATGCTAACATGGAAATTGAAAACAGTTATGTTCTTTGTGGTAAAGTTGTTTATTTTATAGTGCCACTTATCCATTAATATGGGCACAGCTGTACTCAGAACCTGACCTGGAAATCTCCCCGTTACATTGTACTGCCCTTCATAACATTCCCACATTTTACTGTCTGTGACATTAACTCATTTTACTGTCTGTAACATTCCCACATTTTAATGCTGTCTGTAACATTCACACATTTTACTGCTGTCTGTAACATTCACACATTTTACTGCTGTCTGTAACATTTCCACATTTTGCTGGTCTGTAACATTCACACATTTTACTGCTGCCTGTAACATTCACACATTTTACTGCTGTCTGTAACATTCACAAAGTTTACTGCTCTCTGTAACATTTACATGTATCACAATATCTCTGATAACCTGATAGTCCTTAGGAGGCCGTAGCTCCATAGCCTTTAAGAGGCTGAAATGTTTGCTGTTGGAACTTCTGTACTGGACTCAAATCTTAGTGGTTTATATAGTTCTGAATATGGGTAAAATGCTAGTGATTGGTATTTCACTATTGTACTGAAATGTTAGTGGTTTGTAGTTCTGCACTGGACTGAAATATTTGCCGTTAGCAGCTTTATATGTGACAGCGCTTCTATTGCCTTTGTGGGATTGAAATTCCAATATACCCCTTTCCCTGGGTTGAATATCCAGGTGGATGAAGAGTAGAAGAGCTCAAAGAGAAAGGACAAATCCACAAGACAGCTGAAATAAGGGTTAATTCTGTTAATTAACGCTGTAATGTGCACTCAGTAGGGTCACACTGTATTTTGTAATTGTTGGTGTGGATGTCGCCTCCGAACTCTTAACGCCAAAACCATCATTTCATCCCGGGTTAAGTGACGGGCGGCTGATAATGGGAGCGGCTCTTTCTGACGTGCCGAGGTTCAGCACAGATTTGTTGGAAGAAAAAAGAATCGCTCAAGGTCCATTTTATCCCTCTGGCCCTCTAAGCCCCTCCCCCACCCTGCCTGGACACGCTTCAGCGAATCGGCTTCCTTGTTGCCTGTGGGTTGCATTCTGCATAAATACTGCAGCAGGAAGTGTACTTATACCAGGGAAAGATGGAGGGACTTGTAAGGGTGTGCATGTACAGAAAAGGAGTGGAAAACAATCAATAATTAATTTACCTCCGGCAGTCAGGGGCAATTAACAGGCCAGTTGCCATTCACCTCCGTAATCTACACTCACCGTCATCATGCTCAGAGTGTGAGGTGTGAGGGGGGTTTGGACCATACATACAAATGGATCTTTATAGAACCATTTCAGAGGGTTAATTTAAAAGAACCCTTGGGGTTCTTTGTTGCTAAACAAAATGGGTCTATATAGAACCTTTTAAATGTTCAATCTATATCCCAAACCTTTTATTGCCTTATTGCCTTGATTGGTCACATTCTTTTTAATAATTCTGCAGAATTCCTATGATATGAAGTTTATTGAACTACTACTACTACTAATTTCAATAATATAACCAATAACCTATAATATTTAAAACTTCAATAACATGCAGTAAGCCCTTTGCCACCACCAACCTATAATAAACTGAAGAAAAAGAGAGAGGCAGTTTCAAATTGACTGTTAGTTGCACAATATTAAAACAACATAAAAACAATACTATACACCAAATAAATCGTAGGCTACATTACAAAATATTAGATATTACAGTGAACAAATATTGGGCGACATCGGCTCAGGCGGTAAGAGCAGTCTGAGTTGCCAGTTCAATTCTGCCCTTGGTGTGTGTGTCAGTGTCCCTGACCAAGACACCTAACTCCCAAAGCACTTTCTTGAAAATTACTATTTTACATCAATTCCATTATTCACTGTGAAAGCTTATTGTACATTCTTAGCACCAGAATAGACTACTTCTTAACATTTGAACAAATAATATTCTCTAAATGAGAGTTTGTGTTTCATCTGTCTGGGGTGCTACACACAAACACACCTCAAGCAGACACTGCAGAGCCTGTGGCACATCCATTTCTCCACTAGTGACAGTGACTCCGTCCATCTTTATGGATGCTTCCACATGCATCATGGAAGAGGATGTATGGGAATTAGCTTGTAAATGTTAAATGGTCAATGGTTGGAATTTATATAGCGCCTTTATCGAAAGTGCTGTACAATTGATGCTTCTCATTCACCCATTACGTGTAACGTGTAACCCATAGTAACGATGATCAATAAATAAAGAAAACTTTTTTTTTCAAGATGCAGGAAGAGATGTAGTGTACTTGCACATAAAATGACTGTTTATGTACTGTTTATTCTTGTTGCACTTGCATTTAGCCAAAGTGACAAAAGCTAATTTCATATAGCGAGTGAACACCATTGTAGATCGAGATTGCAAACATGTAAGTGACACTGACTCACAGATACTCTATTCAATCTGATGGATGCACCCAATTCAGGTCCATAAATATTCAGCTATCGACCATTGCAAAAACAAAATCTTGTCCTAGACATCTGAGCAGAAAGTGTCACTGATCAGACTTGACTCTTTTATCTACAGTATGTGTCCAACCAGCTGAGGGGTTATTCACACTGACAGTAAAGCAATATTGGCCAGTCCAGGGAGGCCATGGAGGGGGCAGATGTTAAAGACAAGCTGAAATGGAAGTTTGAGCCACCATATTTGAATTTTTGGAGGGCGGGGAGTTGAGTTGACTGATGGTAAAGGAGGAGGGGGAAGCAGAGCCGTAGCCTATGGCTCTGGGGGGAAGAATATCTGCCACTGCGTGAAAGGATATTGATTGGAGGGGAGTGGAAAAATGTGATCTAAATACACGCCCTCTGGTACGCGATGACATCAAAAATTCCAGGAAGTGGATGGAAAAATACTTTGTGTTACAATTCTATTATTATTTTTGGAGCATATATTTTAAGACGTATTCTTACAGTTATGAAGAATTTACTAAAATTGAGGAACATTTTTTAATTTCAGTTCATTTTGACTAAGATGAGTTGTGATAGCTAGCTAGCAGATTAGCCTGTTAAAGTTTGGTGCTTCATAACTTAGTGTTTGGTGAAAATGTTAGTCACCATTTCACTGTTTCAGGTTAGCATGCTACCATACTGCCTAAGCTATCAGGGAAACAATATTGCCCCTCATTTGTGTATCAGTGTGATTGGGTCTCTTAGTTACTTGTGAGAAAGATTACCAGTACTCATGTGGTATGCAGAAGAAGATTTCTAAGACTATTTAAAAAGTAGGAATAATTTTAAATGGACAGTTCCCCTTCTGTGTTTTAAATATTATTTCAGTTTTTCAGTCAGTTTTAGTGTTATTTAAATTGACCCAGACGTTTTTTGTCTGCAAAGAAGGATATTTCAAATACAGACTGAAGTTTCTGGTGACCAGATGCCTTTACAGTGGCTATCACAGTATAGGGACATTTGGGAATTTGTGGTTTAAAGCGAGACAGTACACTTCAGTACACTCCAGAATTTAGTAATTGTCACCTCTTACATCACATCCTTAAATAATCACGTGACGCATAGTTTCTGTAGATCATATGAAAGGCTGAAAATTGATTCTCTTTATTCATGAAGCGACATCGGATTCACAGAGCAGCACACGGATAGAAAGAGAGACGGAGGTGTGATATAAGAGCTCGGGGAAGACGGATGGTTTCAGGGGCTTCTTCTGACAGCCTGTTCACCAGGGGAGACTGCCGTTCTCTGCCCCAGACTCTGACTGCAGCAGTGCAGGGAAAAAAGCTCATCTGACACAGGAATTCAGCAGAACAGTTCTGCCTCAGCTGAGTTCTACAGTCAGAAATGACCCTGATGATGGAACTCATACAGTATGCAAGCACACAATCAGGGAGAGAGAGAGGGAGAGGGGGGAGAGAGTGAGAGAGAGAGATACAGAGCAGGAGAGAGAGAGGCTGAGGCAGGTTGCTGAGCTTCTGTCTCTGCCTCAACAGTTCAGATCTGCATCACGTGCATTTCTGAGACCCATCCTGACACTACAACAGACCCAGCAAGACCCCCATCTCCCCCGTCCTCCGTTTACTAGTTATGGATGTGTTGCTTTAACTTGTGCAAGAACCTATACACAAGTCGCTTTGGATTAAAAGCGCCTGCCAAATGACTAAAATGTAAATGCAATGTAAATGAGAGGAATGATCACAGGTTTCTAGCACTTAGATTGCAGATGATGTGCATAGCTCAGGCCTTCTTCAGATGGGCAGTAAGCTGGGAGAAACCAACCCTACGATAGATCAATACCCCATCGGACCTGCCCTCTCTCTGATCCCCTCTCCTCAGACTCTACTCTGTACCCCATCAGATCTGCCCTCTCTCTGATCCCCTCTCCTCAGACTCTACTCTGTACCCCATCGGACCTGCCCTCTCTCTGATCCCCTCTCCTCAGACTCTACTCTGTACCCCATCAGATCTGCCCTCTCTCTGATCCCATCTCCTCAGACTCTGTACCCCCATCGGATCTGCCCTCTCTCTGATCCCCTCTCCTCAGACTCTGTACCCCCATCAGATCTGCCCTCTCTCTCTGATCCCCTCTCCTCAGACTCTGTACCCCCATCAGATTTGCCCTCTCTTTCTGACCCCTCTCCTCACTCTGTACCCCCATCAGATCTGCCCTCTCTCTCTGATACCCTCTCCTCAGACTCTGTACCCCCATCAGATCTGCCCTCTCTCTCTGACCTCTCTCCTCAGACTCTGTTCTACTCTGTGCTACATTATTTACTGAGCACACGTCCTCGTTCACAAAAAACCTGTTCGCTCTACAGCAATAGATAACCGGCCAGGCAGGTGTTACTTTGATCCAAAGCAGGTCACTCCAAAGAAGCTTGAACAGCAACGTTATATGCCCCCAGGACTTTATTCTTCAAAAGATTAAAGCGTTTAATCTTATTTTGATTGGAAACATTTCCTATGGCCATCTAACTTGTGCTGAAGGAAGTTGTGTTTTGGCATCTGAAATCAATAGTTCTGCCTGGGCCCTTGGGTTTGACAAGTAAGAAAGGAGAAGTTAGGCAATTAAGTTAAATTTGCTCATATGTACAGCTTGTGACCTTGAACAAGCAGTTTCAGAGTTACTTTAAGTGTATTTTTTGCTTTAGACCAATAAGCACTGCACACACGCACACACCCAAAATGTCCTGATATCTGCCATTGTCAAGTCAGCAGGTCTTCAGAGACATTGTTGTTAAATGGTAAATTGATCATACATGCATTTATATGGCACTGTTATCCAACATGCTTTACAATTGATGCCTCTCATTGACTGACTCACACACGCTCACACACCAATGGCAATAGGCTGCCATGCAAGGTACCAGTCAGCCTATCGGGAGAAATTTGGGGTTAGGTATCATGGTCAGGGACACTTTGACACATGCTCGGCAAGGGGGTGGAATTGGCAACCTTCCAACTGGCAGACAACCTGAGCTAATGTCGCCCTGTAATCTTTAAGGATCTCAAACAAAAAATCTGGAAAAACAGGCACTTAACCTGGGATTGATTGATTGATTGATTGAATGGAATTACTGAATGATCAATCCCTTTCATTATGTTTTTAGCCCAGTCATTGGATCTGACAATGATGAGGTCATGAGGCATAGCGACAGGCTGCATCTGACCAGGGTGAATCCACAGGTTAATTACTTTATGTTCTCATACACTCTATGGCACACACTGACCTCCCAATAATGGAGTCTTACTTCCCCTCGCCTGTATCATGAAGCAAGGATAATTTCAGTGTATGCCTACAGAGTGAGCTGGATAACTGTGCAGTGTACAACCCAAAACTGGCATGGTGGCGCAGTGGGTAGGACGTGTCCTGGATGGCACATTGACACTGATGTGAAAATTGGAAATGTTGATTAATGTGCACTGTCTTCAGTCAAATAAAAATACAAAACCTCCTATATCTGGAACATGGACTAAAAGAGCTTTTTGTAGTGTGGCTATCCCGCTAACTTGGTCATTCTGCTTTGTGATACAGGTCCCTAGTCTATGAGGCAGAAATCCAGCCCTAGGCCTGGTTATCAGGAATCATTGGACCACTTCCAGCGGTTCCATGTAGACATTATTTCCCAGCAGGGTGGATATTTATTTTGTTAAGCTGAGGCTTGCACTTTTGTTCAGTTTAAATGAATTATAGTCTGTTGAAACTGCGACATGAAGTTCCGCTTTACTGACGATGGAAAGCGGCATCGACCTACATTCAATAAAAATCTCTGACACCGATACATCTCTCCATTAAGACAGGATTCATCAAGAGCGATAACGAATTTAACGTTTCCTTTCAACCCGCTGCTCGCAGCGACCTAATGCTCCAAATGCCCTTACTCATTAAAGGCAGTGTTCGCGGGGCAATTACAAGCGTCAAATTGCGTTTTAATCAGGAGGCAACAAGCTAAACAAATATCGCCACTGCCCTTGGAATTTCATTAACGATCATTTCCGGAAGATTCATTATCATTCCATCACACACACCCGCACGTTCCACTCTGGGAAAACGATACAGCTGCTCAGAAAGAACCCTTACCGAAGCACAGCATTAACGTGGTTTACGTTCCTTTTTGTGTTGAAACATGAAATATTCAGCGTGCACAACTGGATGAGAACATGGCATTTTGTGACACGATAAACAGCTACAGACAACAGATGCCAAACCAGTCAAATAGCAGTCAATGTGCCACTGTAACAAACCAGCTAGAACAATCGCTTGTCCCCTTTGTGTTATTGTGCATTGTTGTGACTAACGGAAATAAAGGATGCTTCCGTTGTTTTGATTTCCAGAATGATGCTCCTTTTTTTGTTTCCAGAATGGCTGCAGGGTGGTGGGTTGGCCTCGCTGATCTAAAACATCTCAACTTCAGGATTCTGGCAAAACAACCTGGAGACCTAAAACCCCAGTCCTGTGTAATTGTCTCTACATTTTGCCTTTCCACATTGGTCCCAGACTCTTACTGCTCACTAGCTAGCACAGAAATGTATTTATTTATTTTTTTACTTATTTTAACGTACTTAATTTAATGTTACAACCCAGCGAACACAAAACCTTTTTTACAATGTTATAACCAATAGTATAGCGGCAATGTTATAACATCAACAAAATATTTCAGTCGCTTTGTGATAATGTTGCATTAGCTGGGAAAATTCCAGTCCCAAAAGAACCTGAATGCTAAAGGCTACTGTGCTAAACTACTAATCAGTGTTATTAATTAGCCAAGCACAATACAAGGCTAAACACTGACCAGACAGACTGAAATTGAAAGGCTATTCAGTATAATTGAGTATTGCACTGCAAAAAGCTCTTGGAAAATTCTGCCTGGGAACTCCAGTCCACAGTCCTGTCAGAGCAAACCCATACCTGACTACCCAGAACTGTCCTTCAAAATCAACCCAGTGAAAACACAGTGAGGTCCAACAACGTTTGATACTTTCCCCCCCAATACAAATAATAGACAACTATGAAAGATTTAATTATTGAAATTCACAATTCAATACTCAAAACAAAAAAGCATGACTTAAAATTAAAGAACTTATCTTTTCCATTGTATGCGGCAGAATAAGTTTAGCTTATTCTTAGAACAATGTCCACACGGTCGGGTAAGTGAGGATTGTATGAAATGCGTTTAAAACAGCAATTCCTGAATCCAGAAGTTTTAACCATCAATACCCTCATTGAAAAGTCCAGCACTCTGAATACTGAACACAAGTGAGTCAACAGTTAAAAACACCTCACTTAATGTGAAATATGTTTATTTGATTTAATTTTTGGATTCTATTTTTGGTTTTTGTTATGGTACTTTTGCTTGTTTGGACTTCATGGTTTTTTAACTCAGCTTGTTTCCTGACTTCACTCTGCCTGCCCCTCATGTACCTGGATCTCGACCTAAGCCTGTTTGTGGATTATGTTTTTAATCTGCCTCTTGTGATTAAAGCCTCCCTGATTACGTTATCCCCGAGTCTGCCTTTGGTTCCTCTGTCCTGAAACCTGACACCTTTATCAAAATGCACAACTTCCAACCAGTTGAAAATCAAGAGATTTAGTTTCAAAATTATTCATGTCTATTCTAAAGGCATAGTTCATCTACCTTAAAACAATGAATGTTATAAACACAGACACATAACAGTCACGATGGAAATGGATGAATTAAAATACCAGCTTGTTTCCTCCGAAAATGCTCAAGAGACGTGAAGACAGCCAAACATTACAAAAGACCAGTGATGGTGCAGGACTCAGATGCTAACTTCTAATTGAAACCAAAAAGTAAAAAGCCAGGTCTGTTTGAAAGTTTGGGGTCTGAAAGCAGGATGTCAGCATGAGGTCTGCCAGGCCACCCCCATTTAGAGAAACACACACGTAAAGACACGCGCACACACACACATAAACACACACACACGGCTGACCCCCCCAGTTCGGTCTCTCCATTTCTTATATCGAGACCAGGCCTGGTCTTTTGAAGTTCCCTATGGCCCCTATGGTGAATTAGGAATTAGTTCCATGACAACGTTTATTTACTGTTTGTGTCACGTTTCAGGTCTGTCTTGCCATGTTTTATGTTGATTCATGTTGTCTTAGTCACGTAGTGTCTTATCATGTATTATGTTAGTCTAGTTTCGTCATGTTGTTTAGTTATGTTTCGTTACGATTTATTTTCTTGTCATGTCTAGTTATGTTTCGTATGATTATATTACCTTGTTATGTTGAGTGGTTATCGTCTTAGTTTCGCTTTGTGTTATGTTTTGGTTTATGTTTATTGTTACGTTAACTGGTCGTTGTTTATGCATACACTTTTACATGTCTTTCCGCAAACCTTGCGTTCCGCCTTTTCTCTCTCTCTCTTTACGTGATTCACTCCCTAATTGTTTCCATTTGTCTATTTACTAAAACTACTAACGCTAGATCAGGATTGGGTAGAAACTAACAAACTAATCATGTGTTCATGTTACCTTACGTTTCTCGTGCATGTCATTTACTCATTTACTAATGCTAGGGCAGGATAGGTTTATTACTAACGATTACTAATCACCTTGTTAAACTTGTCATCCATCGCACCTGTTTTCCATTTCCTTGCTACGCTCTAACTAATTGTCTACACCTGTCTACACCCGCATTTATAGCCCAGTCGCGCAACTGTTCTTCGCAAAATTGTCTGCCTCTGTTTACCACGCAACTCTTGAGCATTATTTCCTGTTTGATTTCACGTTACGATCCAAGCCTGTTACCGACTATTGTTTATTGATTTCTGTTTTGTTGACCACTGTTTGTTTTTGACCAGGTCCTCGCCTACCGTTTTGTACTTTTGCTTCGCTGATTGTTTCATGGTTTCGACTCCCGCTTCGCCCACGACTACGCCTCTGCCTGCCGTCCGCCTGTTCATCTGCCCCGCTGACAGCTCTCCTGCTACCGGACCTCCCTGCACGTCTACCGACTACGAGTTTGCCTCTTCCCTCGGCAAGGAATCTAAAAATGACAAGTTACATAAAGAATCCACAATGACATTAATAAATAAAAAATACTATGTTGAATTGTACTTATGTTAATCCAGAAGAAAGAATTCAGCTACAGCAAATAGCATTAGCTTGATTGCAGTCTTTATGAAGTCCAAACTCCACTAAAACAAAACCAAACTAAGCTTTGAAAACAACCAAAATGGCAATATAAATTGTCTGCTGAAAATGAATAAAATAAATTAAAAGGCTTTAATAGTATTAAGGATTACAGCAAAAGCACTGCTGTAAAGAGAAGCAGAAAGCAATTTGAAAACATTAAATAATTAATTTCCCTCTGTCTGCCATTTAATCAACAAAAGATTTAAAAGACAAACATGGTTTTTATTGACATCATTACAACTTTTTTCTTAAGAGGATAACGTGCAAATGTAATTGTTCCCGAGTTTGTTTGTTTTGGTGGTTTAGGTTGTATGAAAAACTGCTGAAAGGATGAACTTGTGTGGCGGAACAGAGTCGAGGTGGCGTGACTGTATGATCAGAGTTTTCTCCAGATTCGACCAAACGCAGTCCGTTCTGCTTCGGAAGAAGCTTTGGTTTAACCTGGGTGTGGATTGCGTGACGCGGTCATCTCAAAACAAAATGAAAAAAAAAAGAAGAAGGATGGGTCTGGCAGCTCTCAGACGATGAACTTGTTCTTGGTGGTGGAGCCACTCTTGGTTGCTGTGTCGGCGTGGGTCTGGTAGCCGATGGTCAGCTTCTGTGGTACACCTAATTGCTCCTTATACACCTTCCTGTGACCAAGAGAGAGAAGGGAGACACAACATCGGAAACCGTGTCTATCATTACTCACAGTCACTCAAATGAAAGACGTTTTTCAAAGTACATTTCGCATTTTTTATTGTAGCTACAGTGAAAAGGTTTATGAGCAGCCTGGTCGGGCTCACAGTGCTGTAAGGTTATGAGCAGCCTGGTCAGGCTCATTGTGCTGTAAGGTTATGAGCAGCCTGGTCAGGCTCACAGTGCTGTAAGGTTATGAGCAGTCTGGTCAGGCTCATAGTGCTGTAAGGTTATGAGCAGCTGGTCAGACTCACAGTGCTGTAAGGTTATGAGCAGCCTGGTCAGGCTCATTGTGCTGTAAGGTTATGAGCAGCCTGGTCAGGCTCACAGTGCTGTAAGGTTATGAGCAGTCTGGTCAGGCTCATAGTGCTGTAAGGTTATGAGCAGCTGGTCAGACTCACAGTGCTGTAAGGTTATGAGCAGCCTGGTCAGGCTCACAGTGCTGTTAGGTCACTCACCCTATATGGGTCACAGCCACCCTGTTCTCGTATTCGGTTGTCCACACAGCGATTTTGTCTCCTTTCATTCTGAAGTTGATGACCACGCCAAAAAACCTCGTCGCTATAGTGATAGTCTCTGAAGGCCTAGCCAATCAGACATAGGAGCTAGGGAAGAACAGCACCGTAAGAACCAGGCCCAGCGGCTCAATGCCATCCTATCACAGTCCAGGATGTTAGAGAGGCCCAAAGCCATCCAATCACTGCACAGCTTGTTAGACCGCCAATTATATCACAGCATAGGATGCCGTTCACTCAGCACATATGATCTCAATGTGCTTCACACACACATACGGTCCAATTACACTGCAAAGAGCAATTACGGTACACCCGATTTAACACTGACATTTCACAAACGGGACACCAGCTCAACACAATTCCTCCATCTCCAGCATATTAATTCTGGAGATGAATATATTCAAAGCGCTAATTTGTATTTATTAACAGCCTTCTACTGGTTTAAAATATGCGGTATCATCTTTAATCATTTCTCTGAACTGTTTTTTACCAAACCGTAACCCTAATTGGTGACAAAAACCATAACCTAATTGGTAACTGTGCACATCAGACAAGTGCAAAGGGGCCATCTGGTCTGCAGAGTCCCCAGTGCATGCAGAAACTACATTTCACCCACTGTACTGGACACCAATTAGATTTTATTGAAACAGGAAAGTCTGCAAGACCAAAGCCAGAGTAACGCAATGTAATCATTTCTTTAAAAATGATAGATGCAGGGACTAGCAGCCAATTCCACAGAATTGTGTGTGTGTGTGTGTGAGAGAGAGAGAGAGAGAGAGAGAGAGACTATTGAATCATACTTTACTCCATGAAGGAGAAAGGCACTTAAAATAGCTCCTCCGTGGTTAATTATAGGACAACGGCAATACATACACACCCACCCCCCAACAACAACACACACAAACACACACACATATATATAGAGCCGTGGATATAGAACTATCTGACCTCCTGAGAGTGAAGTTTATAGTGAGGCACTGAACGGCTTGTTCTGCTCCTGTACGTTTAGCGCTGGAGTCTCACACGGCCGACCTTTAGGAGAGCTACCAGATAGGGCATCCACTGGACCCAGAATACACTGAGCATAGGGCATCCACTGGACCCAGAATACACTGCGCATAGGGTATCCACTGGACCCAGAATACACTGCGCATAGGGGATCCACTGGACCCAGAATACACTGCGCATAGGGCATCCACTGGACCCAGAATACACTGCGCATAGGGTATCCACTGGACCCAGAATACACTGCACATAGGGGATCCACTGGACCCAGAATACACTGCGCATAGGGGATCCACTGGAATCCAGATTCCACTATGCATAGGGAATCCACTGGAATCCAGAATCCAGCGTACATCTGTGATCCACTGGAATACAGAATCAACTATGCATAGGGGATCCACGGGAGTACAGAATCCACCACAAAATAGATTATGGCACAATATACTAAAACCAAGAGATTTACCAGATGAATCACATCCGACAGGCCTACTGGAGCGAGATGACCTACTGGATCATTCCAGCTCAGAATGATAATGGGTGAATCCCACAGTACCATGTGTGCCACATTCTGAGAGCTCCTGTAATGACAGCTCTCTCTTCATAATGTACAGAGCACATGGACACCTGTTAGGGCTCATTTCAGCTGTATAAACTGCAGTGCTGCTAATGTTCAGAAATGTTACATCTTCATTCAGCTGGGGTTATAAAACAGATAAAAACACTTCCTACCTTGAAGAGGGAGTAGTCGCAGCCAGACATTAGATTGCTGGAGAGCTGAATGTGGTTGTAGAGACTGGGGAGAGCAAACCCGTTAACCCCACGCCGCAGAGAAAACACTTCACATTTAATGCACAAAAACACAAAATGTCAGACGCAATCCCGGCATTATTACAGAGCAGAAACAGGGTTGAACCTTCACTACATTTATTAAAGTTATTTTATGTGGAATCAAATGTCAGTTCCTCTCACTCGGTACAAAGCACTCCATAGAGCTCTGGAACTTTAAAGGCAGCCTAATCGCTTTTATATGCCAATAAAACAGACAGTCTAAAACCTGCAGCTATCAAGTTATTGTTGTCAGGCCGCTTGTAACTGCAGTGTCACTCCAAAAAACAAACAGGGTTTTGTACACAACGATCAGTAAACAGTCTCAGTAATCCGCCTCACTGAGAGTGGGATCTTTCCTATCGCTTATTCTTACCTCCCATCTCCTTGTTCTTGCCTGACCTGGAAATGTATCAAAGTCCGCAATCTTTAAGGGAATTCCAACCCGTTAAATGCACCTTCTTGGAGCTAGAGGAGCTAGGAGGCTTCCTGAAATTAAGCAAGACATGTCGCATGTACACGATTGACCTGTGGATCTACCCGATCTGTCACATCTGTAATGGACGTGGCTTCGAACTGACGTTTGAAGGAGCAAGGACATTCCATTTGCCTCATTCACCTTTTCTCCATTCCTCATCTTCACCTCCTTTTCTCGCTTCCTGTTTTTGCCTCTCCCGATGGGTGGAGCTAGGAGCAGGAAAAGGAGCAAGCAAAGGGGCAAGAACAGGAAGTAGGAGGTAAAAAATGAGCATATGGAAAGAGCCCTGTGTTATATAATTATCTATAACGCCCATACATTTCAGTCACATCATCAGATAATATAATCAGAATTGGTGAAGGGGCAGTGAGAATTATTTTGTATCCTTGATAACTCACCTGCAGTCTGACCTGCCTGTATATTATTTGTCAGTATATTTATTATACAATAGTCTGCTGGTATAAACTGCTGGAAACAATTACAAGCACTCCGTATCTATTTTTTTTTTATCACAGTGCGTTAAACTTATCACCAATTAGTGCCATTTATTACTCTCAAACTAAATCACTGATCCATTTAAGAGATACAGGCACATAACGCATACTAATCATTTGAGATTCATACTTTTTACCAGCCCAAAGCACAAAATGGCTTGTGTTCACCCATGCATTAATTTCACATTTCTGCAGCCCTGTCCAAAGGCATTCAAAAGTGAGCAGGGAAGTACTTACGCCCAGAAATCTTCCACCGTGTCAAATTTGGAAATGAGACGGAGGTTGGCCTGCCAGGTTTTGATTTTGTCATTTTTAAAGAACCAAAGACCATCTGAAGAGAGAAAAGCCCATGTTACCTGCTATAATTTACCCCTTATTGTACAACTCAATCTGGTTACACCATGTCATTTACACACAATCCTGTAGTTTACACCCTACAGGTCACACGCAGTACTACAGGAGAGCCAGTGACTATTTTACACCCTACTTCCTTGCACATTAAAACAGCTAGAAGAGTACAACTTTCCTGATTCCTGCCACTTTCTTCCAAAAAGATTTAGTTCATAATGTAATTGGATAAGGGTCATAATGCTATATTTAGAGGTGTCTATTTCAGTGGTGCAGCCTCTTCAGGTAGAGAGAACAGTTCTACATGCCCAATAAAAGATAAGAGATTGTCTGAAAGCTGGCTGACAGGACTTTGGCTAGTTCAGCAGCTTTTTAATATAATGCTGATAAAAATATCTGGTCCTGAGATAATAAAACTATAAAAGATGAAAATCTGTCTAAACACAGACCTGACACCACATGCTGAGAGAGAAAAGCACAAAGAGCTGAACTATGTGCTCTATGAAGAGGAGCTCAACACGAAGAATAACAAAACATTCTCCCAAAACTGATGAATACTCACATTTACAGCTTAACATGCAGCGCTAACGAAATGTTGAAATTGATGTTGAGCAATGCAAAAAAATTCTAAATTAAACCCTGGGGAAAATAAATCAATAGCCACACGCCACAAACATATAATTAGAGTTCAGCCATAACCATGGTGATCGATGAACATTAAATACATCCAGACACAGTAAATAAGACTGAACATTTAAAAGAACAATACATAGCACCTGTACACCAAGGAGACATACCATGGTATGGAGGCCACAATTACCTCAATAAAAAGGTGTTTTGGTTTAAAGGAAACTCGCCTGTCCTGTAGTGGATGTTTAATGTAGCTTTTGGCGCTGACAATCTCTTGACTGGTTTCTTCGGTTTTTTCTTCTTCAGGATTTTGGGGGTTTGAAGTGGTTTCCTGCAGGATGGGTTGGAAGGTAAAAGAAACATTAATACAGCTCTTCATTTTGGGCCCACTCGGGAAATGTCCCACATCTAATACTCCTCAGTACGGTTTGCGGGCATCTCCAAACAAGCTTTCCCAACACCAGAGACAATCTGTATCTCACACCAACATTTATTCCATTGCCAAACAAATCATTTTCACTGCTCGTTTCGGCAAACCTGTATTCCAGTTTCTTGTGAATGCTTTTGCAGGAAAACTAGTGTGTTTGTCTGCATGTACTTATCCTTAACACAAAATTCTTAAACAGAATCTGGAAGTTAATGGCCCAACATTTGAGCTCTCTCCAAGTTCATATATGGAATTTCATATGTGTCAAATAAGTCACTGCTTGCTGCAGTGCTGGAAGGACTCCATCCATCCATCATCTTAACCCGCTTCTGAACAGGATCGCAGGGGGGCTGGAGCCTATCCCAGCATACATTGGGCGAAAGGCAGGAATACACCCTGGACAGGTTGCCAGTCCATCACAGGGCACACACACTCATACCCATGGGCGATCTAGACTCTCCAATCAGCCTAACCTCCATGTCTTTGGACTGTGGGAGGAAACCGGAGTACCCGGACAAAACCCACGCAGACACGGGGAGAACATGCACAGAGTGCTACCCACTGCACCATCCATGCCGCCTTGGAAAGCACTGCCGCCTCACAGCAAGGAGGTCCTGGGTTTGAATCCCGGTCGGCCGGGGCCTCTCTGTGCCGAGTTTGCATGTTCTCCCCATGTTTGCGTGGGTTTCCTCCAGGTACTCTGGTTTCCTCCCACAGTCCATGCCATGGTAATTTATTCATCCAAAGTTTATTCTTTGTAAAACAACTTCCATCCATCCATCCATTATCTGAACCCGCTTATCCTGATCAGGGTCGCAGGGGGCTGGAGCCTATCCCAGCATACATTGGGCGAAAGGCAGGAATACACCCTGGACAGGTCGCCAGTCCATCGCAGGGCAAACACACCACTCACTCACACACTCACACACTCACACACTCATACACTCATACACTCACACACTCATACCTACGGGCAATTTAGACTCTCCAATCAGCCTAACGTGCATGTCTTTGGACTGTGGGAGGAAACCGGAGTACCCGGAGGAAACCCACGCAGACACGGGGAGAACATGCAAACTCCGCACAGAGAGGCCCCGGCCGACGGGGATTCGAACCCAGGACCTCCTTGCTGTGAGGCGGCAGTGCTACCCACTGCGCCATCCGTGCCGCCTGTAAAACAACTTTTTATATAAATTAAATATTTTTGCGAGAGGGTTTCACATTATCCCTAACAAATACATATGTCCATAGCGTTCCCAAATGTTGATGTTACTACTCACGTTTAACACTCTCATAATGATTATTATATTTTCAGCGTTGCCAAGAGCATGATGTAAGAATATGCCTTTACGAGAGGTAATTTTGCATTGTGCACTTCTATTAATTGCTGGAGGTAAATGTTTCTCCTCATGATTAAGTCAGAGGTCATAAAGATAGTCTTAACATTCTGAGAAACCCCATTCCCTTTTAAATGCTCTTCTTACAAAGCTCCCTCATTCATTGATAAGAACCTGAAGCTCATTTCTGCTGTCTGAGCATGATTTCACCAGGTATTTTATATTGGCTAAGTACATGCTATCCTCTTAACTTAACCTTAACCCAAGGACTTTGCATGTTTGTGTTTAAGAAATGGTTGTCCCAGCAACAAGCCAGTCTAAATTGTGAAATCCCTATATGAAACCAAACATCTTGACTTTGTCCCAAAACATCAACTATCTCATTGGGCCAAGTAGCTAGAAACATTAGCTACCCAGCTCAGTTAAAAAGTCTGCATGCTAGCTAGCCTAATTCTAATACATTACATTACATTACATTACATTACATTATTGGCATTTGGCAGACGCTCTTATCCAGAGCGACGTACAACAAAGTGCATACCCATAACCAGGGATAAGTTCGCTGAAAGACCCTAGAGGTAAGTACAATTTCAACTGCTACCTGTACAACGAAGATAAGGACAAGGGCCTTTTTTTTTTTTTTTTTTTTTTTTTTTGAACAAACAAACAAACAAACAACAGAGCAAAAGTCACCAAAGTTAACTATCCAAACACTGCTTACCTAACCAACTAAAAATACCGATACACAAAGCAAGTCACAGAGACAACAATTAAGGTTCACAGGGAGGTAGGGAGGGATGGGGAGAGGTGCTGCTTGAAGAGGTGTGTCTTCAGCTTGCGCTTGAAGGTGGGGAGAGATTCTATAGTTCTGACCTCAACGGGGAGTTCGTTCCACCACCGTGGAGCCAGAACAGACAGTAGTCGTGAGCGTGAGGTGGAGGTTCTGAGAGGGGGAGGTGCCAAGCGGCCTGTGGAGGCTGAACGAAGAGGTCTGGCAGGGGTGTAGGGTCTGATGATTTTTTGCAGATAAGCTGGGGAAGACCCTTTAACTGCTTGGAAGGCTAGCACCAATGTTTTGAATTTGATGCGAGCCATGACAGGCAGCCAGTGGAGGGAAGTAAGCAGGGGGGTGACGTGTGAGTATTTGGGAAGGTTGAAGACCAGACGAGCTGCTGCATTCTGGATGAGTTGGAGGGGTCTGATGGCGGACGCTGGGAGGCCAGCCAAGAGGGAATTGCAGTAGTCCAGGCGGGACAGAACCATCGCTTGGACCAGGAGCTGGGTCGAGTAGGGGGTGAGAAAGGGGCAGATTCTCCGTATGTTGTATAGGAAGAACCTGCAAGACCGGGTCACCGCCGCAATGTTCTCGGAAAGGGACAGTCTGCTGTCCATCACCACGCCGAGGTTCCTTGCACTGGGTGACGGCGTGAGTGTGGTATCCCCGAGGGAAATGGAGAGATCCAGATGGGGAGAGGTATTAGCAGGGATGAATATCATTTCAGTTTTACCTGGGTTGAGCTTTAGATGGTGGTTGTCCATCCAGCTCTGGATGTCCCTCAGGCAAGCAGAGATACGGGCTGAAACCTGCGTATCAGACGGGGGGAACGAGACGAAGAGTTGGGTATCGTCCGCATAGCAGTGGTAGGATAGCCCATGTGCAGTGATCACAGGGCCAAGGGAGCGAGTGTAGAGAGAAAAAAGAAGTGGGCCAAGGACTGAGCCCTGGGGAACTCCTGTGGCGAGGGGCCGAGGTGTCGATACCGAACCAGTCCAGGCAACCTGGAAGGAGCGACCAGAGAGGTAGGACTCAATCCAGTCCAGGGCTGTGCCACAGATGCCCGTTGCTGACAGGGCAGACAGGAGGATGGAGTGATCCACAGTGTCGAAGGCAGCAGAGAGATCTAGAAGAATGAGGACAGAGGAGAGGGAGGCTGCTCGTGCGGCATGAAGTGACTCACTGACGGAGAGGAGCGCAGTCTCTGTCGAGTGGCCCAATCTGAAGCCAGACTGATGGGGGTCTAGCAGGTTGTTGTTAGAAAAGAAGGAAGAAAGTTGAGTAGAAGCGGCTCGTTCTATAGTTTTAGAAAGGAAAGGAAGAAGAGATACCGGGCGGTAGTTCTGGATGATGGAGGGATCCAGGGTAGGCTTTTTTAGCAGCGGAGTGATGTGGGCCCTCTTGGAGGATGCCGGAAAACAGCCGGAAGACAGGGAGGAGTTGACAAGGGAGGTGACAAATGGGAGAATGTCAGGTGTGATAGTTTGGAGAAGAGAAGAGGGGATAGGGTCAAGGGCACAGGTTGTAGGGCGGTGGCAGAGCAGGAGTTGAGAAACCTCTGAGTCTGTAAGGGGGGAGAAAGTGGAAAAGGAAGGGATGGGCCTAGAGGGGGGGAAGGGCACAGTGAGGGGGGCGGTGGTTGTAAAGGATCTGCGGATGACTGTGACCTTCTCATCGAAGAAATCAGCAAAGTCATCAGCAGCGAAGGAGGACTGAGGAGGAGGAGGCGGTGCGTTGAGGAGAGAGGAGAAAATGGAGAAAAGTTTCCAGGGGTTAGAAGCAGAGTTCTGAATTTGTGTTTGATTGTATTTTGCTTTGGCGGCAGTGACATCGGAAGAGAATGCCGCCAGGAGAGACTGGTAAGTCCTGAGGTCGGAAGCGTCTCTGGATTTCCCCCACTTCCTCTCCGCTGCGCGGAGGCTGGCCCTGGAGGTACGGAGGGTGTCAGATATCCAAGGACTGGGAGGGGATGTGCGAGGTGGCTTTGAGACAGGGGGACAGAGAGGAGGAGAGAGATGAAAGGAGGGTGGCAGATGCAGAGTCAGCGGGGAGTTTGGAGAAGGATTCGAGAGGGGGGAGTGAGGCGGTGACGGTGCTGGCAAAGGAAGAGGGTGAGAGGGAGCGGAGGTTACGGCGGGCTGAGGAAGTGTGGGTGGGAGGAGGGGGAGGAGGATGGGGAGGAAGAGGGAGGGAGAATGAGATGAAGTGGTGATCAGATGTATGCAGAGGGGTAACCGTGAAATCGGAGCATGAGCAGTTCCTTACGAAGACAAGGTCTAGGACATTGCCCGCCTTGTGGGTTGGAGGAGAGTGTTGCAGGGAGAGGCCGAAGGAGTGGATTAGCGGTAGGAAGGCAGCAGACTGGGAGGCTTCTAGGTGGATGTTGAAGTCTCCAAGGAGAATCAGTGGGGTGCCATCCTCAGGGAAGGAGCTGAGAAGGGTGTCTAGCTCATCAAGGAAGTTTCCCAGGGGCCCTGGAGGACGGTAGATAACTGCAATGAAAAGGTTAGTAGGGTAGGATACTGCAACAGAATGGAATTCAAAAGTGGATATGGACAGGTCAGAGAGGGGGAGAACAGAAAATTTCCACGAGGGGGAAATTAAAAGACCAGTACCACCGCCACGGCCGGAAGGCCGGGGAGTGTGCGAGAAGGAGAAGGAGGATGAGAGGGCAGCGGGAGTGGCGGTGTTGTCAGGTGTGATCCAGGTCTCAGTTAGGGCAAGGAATTGTAGGGACTGGAGGGAGGCATACGCAGGGATGAAGTCAGCCTTCCGAGTGGCAGACTGGCAGTTCCATAGTCCCCCTGTGACAGCAAAGTCCTCACAGGGGGTCAGCGGGGGATAGCTGAGGTTTGAGGGGTTCCGACGCCGTGGAGGCCCACGTCGCAGGGTCACTCTGACACGCCTATTTAAATGGCCTACAATTGCTCACAAGCAATACCAAATCAAAGCTAATCTACTGATAAATTCCACAGCTATTTAAGTTACTTAAGACAAATGTTCAATCACTCTACAGGTATGCAACCAGTAGAAGTGATTAACAGGTAATAGACAAACAACCTGGCTCAAGCCCTAACCCTTGCTGTTCAAATGAGCAATTTTAAAAAATCAACGTTACCGCGTCTAGAGGAAAACCCGCAGCGATACTAAACACCTGGTCAGAATGATGCACTTACTGGCATTGGCATTGTCATTGCATTCAGAATGCTCATTTGGAACTGTGGTGTGAAACTCAATGGTAATCTAGCACAATACCTAGAACAGAATACAAAAACAAAATATTATGGCTGATTAAAAAAATATATATTCCATTATATATATGTCCATTGAAGCCCCTGTTATGTGGTTGTGATGCTCAATAATAATCTTCACAAACACTGAAATTCTGACTACTGCTCATAAATGTGTATGCATGACCTGAAATTTTCATTTAATTAATTAATTTTATGAAGAGATTTCTGTATAATCATAAGATAACTGTAACAGGTATAACAGGTGTGAATAAATTTGTGCTAACACTATGGAATCCATGTGCATGGCATTACAAAAAGAAAATTGCTGGTAGCAGGTTGACCAATTCAGACCAGATCCATAATCCACATGGTTTGACCAGCTCAAGCTATGTTTTAAACAGCTGGTAGCTGGTCATTTCAAGCTCGTCATAGCTGGATTTTACAGCAGGGCGTGTTTGCTTTTGAAGAACATGGCTGGTACCAGTACCTAAGCAGTGTGGTTGCCATAGCAAGGTATTTTTCTTGTGCTTCCCATTGCTGTGTTCAGTCCATAAGAGTTCAGTCATGAGGCTTTGTATCTGCGCTTGTCCAAACAGCATTTCTGTTGTTTTTTTTACCAGCGGTGATTTATTACACACTGTGATATTAGCAAGCTCCCGAGCCTGGGAAACATTTATATAAAAGTGTACCAGCTCTGTCACTATGAAATTAGCATGAAGGATTGCTTTTTTGAGTCTGCTTTATTTGGTCTACGGAGTGCCACAACATGCGCATAGGGTGCACATTTGCTTTGGATAATAATCTTCTGCATATTCACTGCCTTGCGGCATGGATGGTGCAGTGGGTAGCACTGCCGCCTCACAGCAAGAAGTTCCTGGGTTTGAATCCCCGTCGGCCGGGGCCTCTCTGTGCAGAGTTTGGTTGTTTGCTTGCTTGGGTTTCCTCCCACAGTCCAAAGACATGCAGGTTAGGCTGATTGGAGAGTCTAAATTGCCTGTGGGTATGAGTGTGTGAGTGAATGGTGTGTGTGCCCTGCGATGGACTGGCAACCTGTCCAGGGTGAATTCCTGCCTTTCACCCAATGTATGCTGGGATAGGCTCCAGCCCCCCTGCGACCCTGTTAAGGATAAGTGGGTTAGGATAATGAATTAATTAATTCATTAATTAATGAATATTCACAGCCTTACTGGCACAAAGAGGGCAGGGACGTGATGTGTTTTGAAACGGCGGAGTTAAGTAAATATTCCCATGGAATGGAAGGAGGAAATGTATCTCTGAAGTTATCAGATGGGACTGAAAAGGCACTTCCTGTTTGTGTAGTTATTGTTTAGTGCAGCTATATCAGAGCATTCATACTACAGAAACAAATTCGTATTTCATGCCATCCACAGCTTGTAGCCTAGTGGCTTTGACTGGGCCCCGGAAGGTTGGTGGTTCAAGCCCTGGTAGAGCACAATAAGATCTGCACAGCTGTTGGGCCCTAGAGCAAGGCCCTTATCCCCACATTGCTCCAGGGGGGATTGTCCCCTGCTTAGTCCAATCAACTGTTGCTTTGGATAAAAGCATCCGGTAAATAACAACTTATTATCATTATTATTATTATTCAGCAGCATGGATGATCCCCAAAAATAAAAGGGTGGCGACATGAGGAAAAGCTCCCTTGTGGCATTTGTGAAGAAATGCTGGATATTTTATTTTATGGTGAAAACAAAGCTTGGAACAGAGCTGCTTAAACCTGCTTAAACCCACTTAGACTCCCAGCGAAGACCAGCTGGGAGTCTAAGTGGGTTTAAGCAGGTTTAAGCAGGTTTAAGCAGGCTTAAGCGGGTTCAAGCTGTGGTTTCAATAAAAGCAGGTCTGTGGCTGGTCATGGTCAATAGCGATGCAACAAAATATTTATTTATATCAGTTGAGAAATAAATGTGTGACAGTAATGCTGTTTCCCTAACCACTGCAGGCTCTCCTGTAAATACAGCCATCAGGGCTCAGGCTGTCCGGCTGTGCGGCAAAACAGCGGGAAGTGGGAAAAGCCTTTCCATCAGTCTGGAGGATACGTGACATGAAAACCTCTGTTTGGAGGAAGAGAGAGAGAGAGAGAAGCAGGGGCTTCACGCCAGGCCAGTAGGGCCAGCTCTTAAATATACATGAGACCTGACAGCATCTACATGGCAAGTGTGGCAGAAATCTAGAGCTGTGGGTAATAATTAATCTGTGTGTGTGGTTATGTTCCTGTGTTCTGTGTGTTAGTGTATCATTGTTTAGTATTATTTATTCTTGTAATTTATTATTTTTCATATTTCATGTCTGGTTCTGTTTATATCTGTTAGTCTTTGCACTCGTCTTCCCCTGTGATGTCTGAGTCTGAATGTTTTCTAGCCCAGTCACTCCCTTGTCTGCGTGCCCCACTATTCGGGTGTTTACGGTAGTTCTGGGGTTCAGTCTTCCTTCCAATCTTACATTCCTTACTTCCTGCTTTCTCTCCATTTCATGTTTGTACATTGCACTAATATACTAATCCCAACTAACATAGAATTTGTACAGTACTAATTATACTAACACACTAATATGTTTGTCAAACTAACAAACTAACATTCACTAGTTTTGGGTATTTGTAATTTAAATCACTTAACTAACTTATTAACGCATCTCCAGTTTCAATTCTGTTCTGTAACTCCGCCTCCCTATTCTATCACTGATGACTTGCTTAGTTTCAGCGAAGTATTCGCACCTGTCTCTCTCTCTCATCTCCTGATTCTCTGCAATTGTCTACTCTCTAGTCCGGAGCCGTTTGTATTACGTGTGTGTCATTGTGAATCCAGTCCACGTTTTCGTTTCCCCCTCGTTATTGTGCTATTACCCTTTCATGTGTCTCACCTGATGTTTATTTGTTAGACCGCCCTCACTCCCATGCCCCGCCTAGTTTGTCTCATTCCCCTGTGTATTTATACCTGTCCTTTTCAGTTGCACGCTGCTAGTTCGTCTTGTCCTGTTCTGTTCCTGAGCCCTTGTTTCCGTCCCCCTGTTCTAGCCTCCTTGTTTCCTTGCCCCTGCCCTTGTTCCTGAGTCCTTGCCCTTGCTCTTGGTTTTCTGGTTTTGACCCCTGCCTGCTTCCCCGGACTCTTCTTCGTTTGTTGGATTTTGTACTTCTGCTTTTTTGGACGGACCTCCTGGTTTTGACCCTGGCATGTTTTTTGACTCTGCTCTGTCTGCCCCTGCTGTAATTAAATTGCTCTGTTCCTCCCCAGCATAACAGTGTGTGCTATCAGCTCCACTCGTCACATTATAAGGCATTATAGATATAACTGCATTATAAGGCATTATAGATGTCCCCACGCATTAATAAGGCATTATGGATATCACTGCAAATTACAAGGCATTATAGATGTCACCATGCATTAATAAGACATTATACATGTCACAGTGCATTAATAAGGCAATCTAGATGTCACCGCACATTAAAAAGGCATTATAACTACCAGCACCAGAGTAATAAGATTCCAAGATGCCACGTATTGTCATGTTTCATCAAAGATGTTCCCCTGACTTAAAAGCACACACTTCTTCAACCATAGCTTAGGAATGAGTTGGAAATAATGATGTCTCAATGGACCAGCTCAAATAAAGGAAGTGTGAACAGGAAATCATATCAAAATTCTGATAGAGAAGTTAGTTCTGAAACTTTTTTACTTTTCCTCCTCATGTAATTATATTAAATATGTGAATGAAGGTTTTATTGTTTTATTGTATCCTCCATGCAGGAATCTTCAGCGAATACATTTTTTAATACTCCTTACTTATTATATACAACAAAGCCATATATATAGCCTGGTGTCACTTGAAGCCAGTGCATGTCTTTCGTGGAACAATCCAATGTTTACATCACCATACAGTACATGTTGCTGGTCGGATTAAGTAACTTGAGTAACCCCTCGCCATAAGGCTGACATAACACTGTCATAGACATGTCATAACAGCTGTCACAAGAAGGCATAACAGATTAAAAAGCAAATATTATTGTTTGTTGGAATTAAAATTGGCTAATAGAAATGTTTAGAAAATGTATTTTAACATGTGTCAATAGCATGAACTACTGCTTACTTGCATCACTTAGTATTTATGAGTCTCACGAGATATGACAGTGAATGGGTAAACATTACATTATTGGCATTTGGCAGACGCTCTTATCCAGAGCGACGTACAACAAAGTGTACAACAAAGTGCATACCCATAACCAGGGCTTTTTTTAAACAACAAATTAACAAACAAAGCAAAAGTGACCAAACTTAACTATCCAAATACTGCTTACCTAGCCAACTAAAAATATCAAACACTACGTAAATCACAAAGACAACAATTAAGGATCACAGGGAGGTAGGGAGGGATGGGGAGAGGTGCTGCTTGAAGAGGTGCGTCTTCAGTTTGCGCTTGAAGGTGGGGAGAGATTGTACAGTTCTGACCTCAACGGGGAGTTCATTCCACCACCGTGGAGCCAGAACAGACAGCAGTCGTGAGCGTGAGGCGGAGGTTCGGAGAGGGGGAGGTGCCAAGCGGCCTGTGGAGGCTGAACGAAGAGGCAGGGGTGTAGGGTCTGATGATTTTTTGTAGGTAAGCTGGGGAAGACCCCTTAACTGCTTGGAAGGCTAGCACCAATGTTTTGAATTTGATGCGAGCCATGACAGGCAGCCAGTGGAGGGAAGTAAGCAGGGGGGTGACGTGTGAGTATTTGGGAAGGTTGAAGACCAGACAAGCTGCTGCATTCTGGATAAGTTGGAGGGGTCTGATGGCAGACGCTGGGAGGCCAGCCAAGAGGGAATTGCAGTAGTCCAGGCGGGACAGAACCATCGCTTGGACCAGGAGCTGGTGTTTATTTGTTAGACTAATCATATAAATCATACCAATCATATAACCTAATATATGACCTAATCACAATGAGTGCGCAGAAATGGCTGCTGTAAATGTGCAGTCATGTAGCGCCTTGTCAGTTACATACAGCTGAATGGAAATGCAGGGTGTTCTCCCGTGTAAATCTGGGGGCAAGTGGAACTGATGCCATTCAGGTCAAAGTGAGAGAAACTCAGTCTGGACCTGAAACTCGGGGACATTTTTCACAGACGCACACAGATCAGCGTCTAATTGGCCAAGGAGAGCTTCTCCCCACTGGATTCAGGGTGTGTTCACTGACAGGTGTAGGAGGGGGTAGAGATGCCCTGGGGCACATCATCCTGAGCTGGTGAGGCCCCGTGTCTGACTCTGCACTGAACTCTAATGCTCATTTCTGTTCTCTTTTCTTACCTACCTTTAAACAGGAAATACAACGCACTGTTAAATTTGTGAAAATTCACACCTTATACACCGTTATTATAGTAAGATGTGTGGAAAAACTGTGCATATTTTACATCATTTATGTGCTTTTCTGTATGTTATTTCCCTTTATAGCATAATGACTGTAGTTTTACGCAGACCCCAGAGTGGGGGAAATCACAGACACAGACCCCAGAGGGGGGGAAATCACAGACATACAGACCCAGAGTGGGGAAAATCACAGACACAGACTCGGAGTGGGGGAAATCACAGACACAGATTTGGAGTGGGGGAAATCACAGACACAGACCCAGAGTGGGGGAAACAGAGACTCGGAGTGGGGGATAATCACAGACACAGACTCAGAGTGGGGATAATCACAGACACACAGACCCAGAGTGGGAGAAATCACAGACACAGACTCAGAGTGGAGATAATCACAGACACACAGACCCAGAGTGGGGGAAATCACAGACTCAGAGTGGGGATAATCACAGACACACAGACCCAGAGTGGGGGAAAGTACAGACACAGACTCAGAGTGGGGATAATCACAGGGCTGTTTTGCAGTGAGAGGTGACGGCTCCTTAAGCTCCTGCAGCTGGAATCCCAGCTTGTTGTCAGGCCTCTAAATCAGGGGCGGGTCCAGGTAAATAATGGAGCCACTTAGGCTGCCAGTGTTGTCGTCATAAAAGTCTCTCTCTCTCACCAATACCTAAAACCTATACCTGCGGAGCTAGCGGAACTATAACCTATACCCACAGACACTGTGCCCACACCTGGGCGAGAGACACAGCAAGAACATAAATAACAGCCGTAGCCCTCACACATATCGTTTAGTATCTGGCTTATTCCTGCTCATTATTTTGTTGTATTATTTTCTTGTATCACTTTTGCTAGGTGCTGAGATGGTTCAGTCTGAAGACATTGTTCAACAGTGCCAGACTTTCACTCACTTAGCATCAAAGCCTTATGAATAAAACCACAATACACAATACACAATACCACAAAAAAAATCACAATACATTACCAGCACATATCCTTTTCAAAACATACATTATCCTCAGCTTTCGTATGTGTCATGACAATGTTAACAAGGGCATGTATTGTAGGTAGGGGAGTAAATGTGTGAAGGGGGGTAAATGTAAAAATATCTGCAAGGACGGAGAATGGGTATGAGCCAGATCTATCATGTTCCTGTATGTAAATTGGTCTATAATGGCGTGATACAGTAGAGAACACGCTCCTGCATGTATATGGATAGTGCAGTATGGTATATATAGCGCTGGTTTAGGTGCTCGGTGATGATATTGCTACTACATCATGGGAGCACGAGGTTATCGTACTGTAATAAAACTGTGACTGCAGCCATCGCGTCTGCCCACTGACGACAGACCCACTCCGAGGTTATCTAACATGTTTTCGGGCCAACAAATTAGCCATATAAAACAGGCCTGGACACCCCAACACCCCCCCATCACAGAGGGGCCATGGGGTGGGGAGGGCCAAACACCCACCAGGGAATGTTTTTATTTCCGTACAGATTCTGGCTCTCATCTGACTGTGTGGTTTGAAGGGGCCCAGTTGGGAAATAAACCAGACAAGCCTCCATACAGGACCAGCTAAAAACCCAAACACACACACATCCGAAACACGCACACACACTCTCCCACTCTCACACACACATGTACACTCACAATCATAGGTGTGCACACACTGGCATACACATACATGCAAACACGCATCCCTGGACAGAGGTAATTAGTGCAATGGAAAGCCAGGGATTGTAACAGACAATGATACGAGGCTAATCCCCAGCAGAGCGAAGCGCAACGCTCCCGTCCCCTCCCGGACTCCGTTTACCATGCGCATCCAGCAAGAGGGCAGGCGCCGGCGCACCCATGGTTAACACTTAATAAAACATCAAAAGGAAAAGCACTCCGCACTAACTTCCCACACACAAAACGCACAGCGTCCGCGAAAGCCCAGCAGGCGATACCTGCGCGCAGGGACAGATAATTGATTCCTGAAAGAGATTCAAATAATATTTTTCACATCCTATTGAAGTTATTCAGCTGAGCCTCCGGATATGACTAATTTATGTTATGTTTTCAAGCGGCTCACACGCCGCTCTGTATTATGAAAATGCCCCCCGTAACGTAAGTATGTTAATTATGTGACACAGTTGTTATACAGTGCACCCCTGCGCTAAATGTATGCTAGTATCTACCCTACAGGCGCTCTGCTGACTTGTTCCTCCCGTTTTCCACAGCAGACCAAGCCATCGATCCCTGGGAATTCCGCTGCACGCTGTCCAACATGACATCTCTTTACCGTGGGCAGTGGACTGCACGTCCCTGAAGAGAGACGGGGTGCGCTTACCAGAAACCATTCAGCGGTGTACAGACAGGGGACACCCGTCACCGTGGAGGGCTTCGTTTTCCTATGCCGAACGCCAAACCTGTGCATCCCCATGCCTGCTTACAAAGCAATGCGACTCATCCAGTCGAGGACAAACATTTATGTCGTTAGTTATTCAACCTTCGTCAATGACAACTTTTCACCTCAAGCACACGCCGCATATATAGCGCTTATTTTCTCTCTACCGAATGTGTCTCAGACACACCATCGCAGGTCTGAAAAAGCACAGAAATAGAAACAGAAAGAGAGTGGAGAGTTTCGCTTCTTACCTTGAAAAGCCAAGCGCTGTCTATTGGTCCACGGGATTAGCTGGCTGAAGGAGCGCATAAGACAACGACCGGGAGGAAGGATTTATTTTACCCTTCTTTCTCTGTCACACACGCTCACTTTCTCTCTATGGCTCTCTCGCACTCTCTTTTTTCAGTTTGCATTCTCTTGATTGTTGTTTCACGCTCGTTTCCCCCCGATTTGTTTTTTGCGCTTGTCGTCGGAGAAACCTAGCTGGAGCCTGCCGGCGCGGAGGGAAGAATGGGAGGATGAAAATAGAGAGATAAAAAGAGAGAGAGAGAGAGAGAGAGAGAGAGAGAGAGAGAGAGAGAGACGTGGATGGAGCGCTCCACGCTGCACAAGGTCTCTCAAGGTCTCGCAAGCCAGTCAGCGTTTTTCCAACCTGGACAAATCAGCCGTTAATCATCCTGTAATAATGCATCCTGTAAGCAGCTGTGTACTAAAAATAAATAAAAACTCAGATTCAGAGATATTTCATCTTCTTTATGTTATATACAGTCTTTTATCCTTTGTATCGTGTCAAAACAGGGTCTGAGATGGCAATGCAGAGTAGGCTAGGGGGGTATGTTGCCAAATCTTTAAAGGGGCAAAAGGCTTTTCGAGTGGTTACATTCAAGCTTGAGAAACTTGTCGTTGTCTCTAATGAATGACGGGAGATAAATATTCCGGGATATATTGTCACAAGTCTGTTTTGGCTACCTGCAACTTTTTTCCATTAATTGCTTGTCGGCTACTGCATTGTGTGCCAATGGAATTCAAATGTATGTCATCGTAAACAGTCTTTTAGTGACTAAGACATTGCACAGTTTTGATAGCATGCTTGGTTGCTGGGATTGCTAACCAGTCAAAGAGACATTCCAGGCGGGTTAAACCTAAACCTTAAACCGTTTTATGCAGCCAGCTTAACAAATAGCATAGCAGTAGCAATGTGCTGCTACTTATATCACCATTGACAGCAGGTGTAAACTACAACGTATTATACTTCATTATGACATTTATTAAGGCTACACATACAGTCAGGTCCATAAATATTTGGACATTTACATTTACATTTACATTTTAGTCATTTGGCAGACGCTTTTAATCCAAAGCGACTTACAAGTGCATAGGTTCTACCACAAGTCAAAGCATCACAACCAGAACTAGGAAAATACACCTGGACTGCTGTTCTAAACATATAGTCGTCATCATAAGTGCAATTCTTTTTTTTTTTTTTTTTTTTTTTGGGGGGGGGGGGGGGTAAGTCAGGAGGGAGGACTAAGGTAGAGTTTGAAGAGGTGTGTTTTGAGTCTGCGTCGAAATAGGGGGAGGGATTCTGCTGTCCTGACAGTGGTAGGCAAGTCATTCCACCACTGAGGGACCAGAACGGAAAACAGGCGTGAACGTGCAGCTCGACCGCCAGGTGCCCGTAGAGAGGGAACCGTAAGGCGACCAGAGCTGGCAGACCGGAGTGGTCTAGCTGGGGAGTAGGGAGTGATCAGGGATTGTATGTAATGTGGGGCAGTCCCCTTAGCAGCCTGAAATGCCAACACTAGGGCCTTGAATCGGATGCGTGCGGCAATAGGAAGCCAGTGGAGGCCAATGAGAAGCGGGGTGACATGAGCCGACCTGGGCTGACTGGTGATCAAGCGGGCTGCAGCATTCTGGACCAGCTGGAGGGGCTTGATGGCGCACGCTGGGAGACCGGCTAGGAGGGAGTTGCAGTAATCCAGGCGGGAAATGACGAGCGCCTGGACTAGAAGCTGGGTGGCTTTCTCCGTCAGGAGATGACGGATGCGGCGTATATTATACAGAAAGAACCTGCAGGTTCTGGCAGTGGAGGATACTTGTGGAGCCAGGGAGAGGCAGTTATCAAGAGTCACCCCAAGATTCTTTGCCGTACGGGAGGAGGAAACTACAAAGTCCTCCACAGTCAGTGAGAGGTCAATTGACGGAGAGGACTTGGCAGGGATGTAGAGAAGCTCAGTTTTGGCAAGGTTGAGCTTCAGGTGATGGGAAGTCATCCACGCAGAGATATCAGCCAAGCAGGCAGAGATCTGTGTGGTGATTTGGGTGTCGGGGGGGAAGGAAATGAAGACACTAAAAGTCACTAAGTAAGACACTGACACTGACAAAGTTATTGTTATTTTATCTACAACAGGATATTGGAGTTGGAAGTAAATAATGAATATGAGCTCAAAGTGCAGACTTTTGTTCAGGAGTTGTTTCTCCTGAATAATTGTCCTACTGAACCCAATTATTCTGGAGAAACAACCCTTGAAGTGTTCCATCCATATCTGCTTCATATCTGACAACAGCATGATGGTTTGAGGCTCATTTGATACCTTGGTGATGGTGGAACTAAACTCATAACCAGAAGGTATGGATCTTAGGTGTGGTGGTTATGGAACTAAACCCGGTTCAGATTCAAAATAGGCCACATGCTCTTCTCCAGGAACATGTCTTGCTTCTTCAGCGAGGCGCTGGAACAGGGATGTAAAGTGTTATAAATACAGGCCTCAGCAGTCAGAGCTGGTGAGAATGCATTGATGCATTGGTGCATGTATTATGCATGTGTAAATTGCTATTTACAATGGATTAACCCATATTAACCCTGACATATGCAAAGATTTTCACATTCTGTCTCCATTCTCTGTAATAATCCCGACAGTACTTTCCTCCTCTGCCAAGCGTGTTAGCGTGTACAAGACTGCGTGTGCCACGCTAATGTCCCTGACGTGTTCACATGACCGTAGCTCAGTGAAGCTGCCATCTTTACGCCTTCACATGTATGAACCAGTGCAGTTTGTGTGTGTAAAGGTGTAATAGTTCATCTGTTTGTTTGCATTCCCCCCAGTTGGCAATGAGAACAATGAAAATATGTGTTTTTTCCCCCAAAGCACAGAGCAGAGCTCTCAGCGGAAACATTTTCTGCTGCATAAATCCTCCTTTTTTTGCTTGTACTGTTGTTTTTACTATGTAAGCAATACAGAATAAGATATATTGAACAGTTGTTTTTCAGGAACTAGTAGCTTATGTCCATATAAATATGTGAGTATGCACAGGGATTCTGCCTATAACAGGATGAACTGAGCTGAAACAAGAGCTGGGATTGAGAAACACGCCTGTCTTCTGACTGAAGGACACTCTGACTCATTTCACTGCAATTCTTTGGCACATGCGTGTGATGTACATGACAACAGAGCAGCAGCACAGAATCCATTTTGTGCCGGAGTTAATCTAGACACCAACAGGGGTGAAAACAGGCAGGAAGATGAGGGAGAGGTGGAGGGACGAATGCGGGGGGGGGGGCGGGGTGCTCACCACACACCAACTCAGGTGGAGAGGGAGAGAACAGTGTTTTTGCCAATTGAATCACTGCATGATTAGGTGGCAGGTTGAGATCACCAGGTATGGAGGTTAACCAGGAAGGGGAACCCCATGCTCTTTGCAAACTCTACTCTTTGTTGGTCAGTTCTGCAAGGATGCTACAGAAGTACTGGTTGGTAAAGTAGGCTGCTGATTAGCTGTGGGCCTTGAATCAGAGTGGCTAGCAATAGCTAATGGTTAGCCCAGCTGCAGTATGTTCGTTAAGCACCAGTACACACACAAATCAAATTACACTTCAACCCTGTAATTCCATTCTTATATAATGCGCTGCCTGTTTGATATGTCTGTAAACATCATTTGTTGTCTGGTTCAAAAGATAATCTCACCAATCAATGAAAGCTCATGATCACATTTTACAAATGTAATCATGTTTTTCTTAATCGAATTGCTCAATTACTGTGTGGTTATTTGATGATGATGGGAACGTTTCTGGGATGGGATCATCAACAGGTTCTGTTTCCTCCGACCCAGCATCTGTGAGCATTGAGCTCTCTCCTCTCTCTGACCTTAACACTGCGGAGCTGCAGATAAGGCAGAGCTTTTGTTATTTATCTGGCATATATCCTTATTGGGAGTGATGTAAGCTGCTTTAAAAGATAGCACATGATTTGTGCAGTAGGGGGCTCTAGACGTACGCATGGCAGGGGGAACACTCATAAGTGGCCACTCTCTGCCTAGACTTCCATGTTTGGAATTCCTGTCAGTCTGGACCAACCAATCAGCTTGGGTCTTAACAGCAGTGTGAATGCCAAGCCTCACTGATTGGTAGATGGGTGCATTAAAACCAAGCTGATTGGCTGGTAATTTCTGCCAACAGACTCCATCCAATCATATGTTGCAGGTATTGCTTTTATTTCTTTATTAGAATTTTGTTTCCATTATTATTATTATTATTATTATTATTATTATTATTGTTATTATTATTATTATTATTATTATTAATAATAATATTTTGTTGTTAAATTTCTGCCAGCTCTGGGAAAAGCACTGTTGGAATGGTAGCCATTTGCGAGTGCTAATGTTCCAAGCAAGTGTTTAGAGTAACGGCTAATGGCTGAGGAGTTGATTGTAACAGCTGAAAATTTGCTGGATTGGTGTATCCAGTGCACTACATTGCATGTATCTTTCAGCATGCTCTGTCACAGAATTGATGCAGTTCGAAGTCAGTTAATCAAGTAATTTTCAAGCAACAGCCTGGACACCACCCCTTGCCTTGGTCATTAGAGCCAGAATGGATGCCCCAGTACAGATCTAATGGCTCTCATTGATCATGGACAGTCCTGGCTGTCAGCCATGTTTCAGACCCCTCCGATTATCATATCTTTATTATATCCACTTTAATTTCACTCATACCAATTACCAAGATCAGAAAAATGCTAACAGTATAAACTGAATGATCAAGGAAGGGAAGATACCTTACTTCTCAACAATGCGTATTTGCCCGCAGAACTGCTGCTCACTGGATGTTTTTTTCTTTTTGCAGCATTCTCTGCAAACTCTAGAAACTGTTTGCATGAAAATCCCAGGATATCAGCAGTTTTTCAGATACTCAAACCACCCTGTCTGGCACCAACAATTATTCCACAGTCAATGAAACATTTCTTCCCCATTCTGATATTTGGTCTGAAAAACAACTAAACCTCTTGACCACATCTGCATGCTTTTATGAATTTAGTTGCTGCCACATGATTCTCTGATTAAATATTTGCATTAACAAGCTGGTGTACAGATCTACCAAATAAAGTGCTCACTGAGAGCACATGTAAATGTTATGTCTGAAATATTATATCTGCTGAAACCTCAGCTGTCATGCTGCTGTTTATCTTCTAATGACGTCAATTAACCAAATGATTAATCACACAATCAATCACCCAGTCAATGATCCTCTGATGTGCAGTAATGAAAATAGTGAAACAGTCCCAGAGTTTCATATGAACACTTTTTAGTATACACATGATAGAGACAGAGAATGACAATGTTACAATGATTTTTCATATGTGCGTGTGTGCATAGCTGTGGGTGTGGTGTGTGTATGTACGTGTGTGTTCTTGTGTGTATGCTTCTGTTCATATGTGCGTGTCCATACCTGTGTGAGTGTGTGTGTCGGGAGTCTGTGTGTGTGCAAGTTTGCATGTGCATGTGTGTGCTTGTGTGTGCTGGGAGGATGTGCGTGTGTGTCCATTGGTGTGTGTAGGGAAGGGCTCACCGGGCATCTGCTGGCCTTTCCTTTCTCTGACCACACTGACACACTGAGCACACACTGAGCACACACTGCTGACCACACTGAGCACACACTCAGCACACACTGCTGACCACACTGAGCATAGACTGCAGACCACACTGAGCACAGACTGATCTCACACTGCTGACCACACTGAGCACAGACTGAGCACACCCTCCTGACCATACTGAGCACAGACTGCAGACCACACTGAGCACAGACTGATCTCACACTGCTGACCACACTGAGCACACACTGAGCACAGACTGCAGACCACACTGAGCACAGACTGATCTCACACTGCTGACCACACTGAGCACAGACTGATCTCTCACTGCTGACCACACTGAGCACAGACTGAGCACACCCTGCTGACCACACTGAGCACACACTGCATACCACACTGAGCACACACTAAGCACACACTTCTGACCACACTGAGTACAGACTCTTCATTACTCTCAATGTTTTATTAATCTGAGAACACGTGCATCACCCACCCCAGTATTCCTCCCATCCTCATGCATTTATTCCAATCACAGTCTTCCCTAATTTATTCAAATATAATGTAAATCAAAGGAGGTGGTGGTCTGTTGATAGTTATGTTGAAATTAATTATTCTGAGTGAGAATACATTTAAAATACAGTTATACCTGTCCTACCCATTAAAATACCACAAAGCCCAGAGTAAAGTTTAATAAACAAACTGCTACAGTAAACATAATCATTTCTGCACAAATAACATCTCTACAGGTGCCAGGATATTTGCACAGATTAGTGATCTCATGTGAAAACATGATTTACTCCTGAATCCAATGTAAATGTCAAGTATTTGCAGTCAGATTCGGTAGTCCAAATTCCACCCTATCATTTCATGAAGCTACACATTGTTTACTTATTTATTGCATTTGTGCTTTAAAGCGATATTTCTGCCAGGAAGGAATTACCATTGGGCCTAAGATTTTACAATCTATGCCTTTGAGGATTTGCATTCATCTGTGACTCTATACGTATGCCTTGCATACAGCATGTAGCATGAAAGCAACAAGTACTAATATAATATAATACAGTGAAGTCTGTGAGTATTTGCAGGGTATATACATTGTTATTTTTCAGAATTACAACCTTACAACCTTACACAGTCCACCATTTTAGGGGACCAACAGTAAGTGAGATCTCCTGTGAGTGGGGCTGGTGCTGTCCAAGGTGCTGAAGTTCTCCCTATCCATGAAAGCCTTAAGGTGCTGAAGAGAGAGTAGGAGAGAGTGTGAGAGTGAGAGAGAGAGAGAGAGACAGAGAGGGAGGGAGTGGAAGAGAGAGGGAGAGAGACAGAGAAAGGGGGATAGAGATAGAGAGGGATAAAGGAAGAGAGATAGAGATGGAGAGATGTCACTCTTTCTGGTGTCAATATATGAATATATTAAACATTTACAGTTAAATGCTGTAGCTTTAATCTAACTTAAAGTGCAAGAAAGTACTTGCAACCTTCTGATTTAAAACTCGATTTGATAATTTAATCAGCGTTGGCCGAGATTAGATCACTCTTATTTGGGCTGGAGTACATTAATCAGCCTCAGCGTGTTCATCTGGACCCGCTCAGGTCCGTCACCAATGGCACCGCACTGAAGCCCAAAACTGGAGCGAGTCAGAACAGGGATCACTTCCGCCAGATGGCACAGCAACCTTCTGACCTCTCCTGAAGGCATGATGTCACAAATACAGTACGGTTAGAATGATCTCCACTCAACATTCTAATGCTGATGTCACAATCCCCACACTGGCCATAGAAAGCAGCGGAGTTCTAGAACATTGTTGGATTCTAAAAAACAACAACAACATTCCAAACAAGCTTCTCACTCTGGGAAAAGGGTTAAGTGGTGGCATCTGTTGGGCTCCAGGGATGGGAAGAATCCGCAGAGCACCACTGCCAGCTCCTGCCTTTCAGCCTGGCCTGAAACCAGCTTGTCTCCCCACTAAATTAAGTCCCCCGCTGCTCATGCAAAGAAAGATCAAACAGGGGCCATTTTCTGTTTACAGTCACAAGCCCAGGGACATCGGGTATTAATGGCAGCAGGCCCTGCTATCTCAAAGAAATAACATAACATGATAGTTCCGCAAAATTACAGTAAATGAGAGAAAATCAGAATCCAAAATGACAATTCCTTATCCTTACAAATTATTTAACAAATCCTACAGCCAGCAATCTTGACCAGAATTGATTATTTATTTAAATAAATTTTACCTTTTGGACAGAACTGACATTCATCAAATTCTTCTGGACTCCCGATATAACACTGTACTTGTGTCTGACAGAAGAAACAGCAGACGTTCACATTACTCCAGTACACTGTGCTTTAATGGAAGTGCTAGTGACTCATGACCTTTGACCCTGTCCGATATGTTTGTCACTGTACAGCTGCCAGACGGCTGGGTTTGTTGACTTGCCTGATGAGAAGTTTGTGCTCTCCTTGTGGTTAAACTGCACTCTGATAACAAGGGACCGCACAAATGAACGTGTAATCTCAAAGTACATATTTCTCTGGCTTCTTTCCCAACCGATTCCACTCAACCTCCGCACCCTGAGAACTGCTGACACGGATATTTAGATAATAGCCTGACGGTGAACAGTCCTGTTCCCGTGGGTTAGCCCTCGCTCTGTGACGTGTGGTGAGACTCGCTGGCTCCAGTGTGTTCAGGGCTGATGCTGGAGTACAGCCAGGGGGGTCTCAGAGGACTGGAGCAGAAATAGCAGCTCACCTTGTGACTGTGACCCCCACCCCAGCGGCGCTGGAGTTCAGGAGGCTCCCCTAATAGCCCCTTCTCCAGGGGATCTGAAGAAACACAACCTGAGAAAAGGGTTTTGTACTGTCTGGCCGTGAGAAAATGTATCCACTGGCACATTTATTCTGCAAATAGATTTGCCTTCAAACATCAACACAAGCCCTCCCACATCTTCTGGAAAAAAATAACCAAAATAAACTCTACAAATATGACACTCAAAAAATGACGAGGTCCAATATGAAGTCAACCCCGTTATTCGGAAATGTAAACATGTTGATGTGTTTTCTTGTATGAAAGACAGTCACAACAACCACAAGGGACAGTCACAACAAATGTCCAGTTCTTAAGGAGAAAATCCCTGTTGATAATTCCGAGGGTTCCTTGCTGGAATGCCACTCCATGACAGACAGTGAGGAATTTCACTGCATTCCCACATAGACAGGAAGGAGGCAGAGGGAATTTTACTGCATTTCCACAGGTCTGCAGTAAAGACAAGACTGGGCAGATTCCCAGACAGACCGCTTCCGTGCTAAGATCTCAGCAATGTTTCTACAATGTATATGCAACTATTTTGACGTAATGGAGGCATGAACTATTGCTGTTTTTATGTTTTATTTAGGCATATGTCCAGTATAGTCTCAATGCATTCTGCAACACCCAACGTTAAGAAAGGTGTGCATTATACTAATACAAACACAGATGGTCAAGTATGTGCATGCTATCAAAATGTCCTCCGATAAACTCAAGCAATTTCTTCTTAAAGATAAATTGCTGATTAAAGAAATTAATGATATACACTAAGGAATAGATAACTTCATCATATGAACTGTTATAAGAAAAACATACCAAGATGAAGAGAGCAGCAATGTTGGACAGAGAGCTCCAACATCCCATTTTGTTCTGTAAGATATGTGAACTTATATAAGCAGATAATCATAAAGGAATTGCATTCAAAAGTTTAATTTTTTAATTGTTTTGTTATTTAAATATATTGGTACCTACTGGTGTTCATGATGATGATCTTAACTCCAGTACCCGTACGGTTTGTCATATATAAAAAAAAAAGACCCCCACTATATTTCAAAATGAAAGATACGTACCAAGGTATTTAAATAACAAAACAATGCCCACCCCCGCTCCCAATGTGCTTCCAAGATTTCCATTTTCATTTTAAAATGAAACTGTTGAACGCAATTCACTGATTATCTGCTTATATAAGTACAGTCTACCACCAGGTAGCTTTCTTAATATTACAGAAGCTGATAGAACACTAAGAGACAGTAAGCGTAGGATTAAGTCTTTAATTACTTTTAGATAATTAATGCTTTGTCCTTTTTTAAGTATAAATGAATCAACACAGCACAGCATGGGGGCATGAAAGCCTCCGCAATTATATTAGTAGAGAAATGCCTTTTATTTTTAACAAAAATGGTGGTGATGAAATAAAAATTCATCTAAGAAACAAAATACTGTGTTCAGTTATTAAAATAGGACTGAAGTATTTTTGCCGTGTCAGCAGGAGTGTATAAAAGTGTATAAAAACAAGCGGGTCGTTCACTGGAGCAGGTCCAGTTCATGAGCAGGTTCTCTTCTGGATAGCTTTTCTTAGCTTCTTTTTCCAGGCATTTCTCTTATGTGTGGATAATACCGGCAGCAGGGTTCCTGAGCGTGGGAGAATGGCCTGATAAAACGCTCCAGTGCAATGCTCTGATCTCCACTCAGTCGCCAGCTAAGTCCCCCTGCACCTCTGCCTTTACCTCGCCCCCCGCGGGATCATCGGTGATGTGATGCCGTTTGCACCGCTCATGGATCTCACTTTTAATCGTCTCTTACACACAACGCTACACCCTAACAGCCAGAGACACAGCAGAGCCCCCTCAGACAAAGAGGAGCCATCTCTGTGGACTCCCTTTCATCCTGTTTAATCGTCATTCCAGGACTCCTGCATGTATACTTCTGGGAAAATACAGAATTTAAAGGCCTTTCCTGTTAGGGACACTGGCTGGTTTGGGGCAGGGATCATCAACTCTGGCCCTCGAATCCAAATTCCAGCCCTGGATTTTTTTTCTACCAGTTAATTTGTGCTACTGGGCAATTCCACGGTAACCGTCATTACAACTACAGGATATTTGAGTGGTAAAGACCGATACAGCTACCTAAGAGACTGAAATGCTTTTATAACCCTCAGGAGGAAATTAGACCTATTAGACCTAATAACTCCTATTAGACATTAGTCCCAGGTGCCAGGCTGTTTTCACACCTAACTTCCAGGTAAAGAGAGGGTGGAAAATTAGTGTTTTCAGCCCCCAAAGACCATGGGTTGCTGGTTTGGGAAGTTGCAACTCTTACCTGAGGCAATTAATTTCAGCAATATATTCCACCGCATCTGCACTGCTCTTACAGTGCCAACTACTGACTGGAGGCTAGTTGTGTCAAAATGGTACATATTTTATGAGATGTCTTTTAAATTTGAATTATGGATAATAAATAAGGTGGTAATCATGTGCTGTGATGACACACACACATATTACATCTAAAAGTGTATATTTTCAGCATGAATGTAACGGTCATCAGAAATATTTAATATTATATTATTATATATTTTTGCTTGTTGACCTTGTCTGTCATGATCTTATTTTACTTTGCTTGGCCCATGTAGTGTCTGAATAATATTGTGCCATTCAGCTATACAAATAAAAAGACAAATATATTATTTTTACCAATTTTATAATAAAAAAGTAAACATATATTATTATTACCAATCCACCCACCCCACAGAGTGGTGGAGTTAATGAGGGTCCAGGGTCAGACAGTTTATCCCACCACCACCCCAGGGGGCAGTGGCCACGGTCCAGAAAGGGCAGTGCAGGATTGCAAGAAGGGGAATACATGTCATTCTGCCCACTCCGGCTTGGCTCTGGGAAAAGCACACTTAATCCCTGGAAAAAGGAACTTCCCTCCAGACACATACACACACACAGATCCCAGTCAGCACCCAGCCGAGCAGATGATAAATAACAGGCCTCCTAAAACAGACAAAAAAAAATAGCTCCGGTAAAAATAAAAATAAAAAATCCCGACTCGTAAACAAGGTGGAGAACAAGACGCGGAGAAAGCGCTGGCCCGGGTTGATTTACGCTGCGGGAAGCGCAGTGACTGGAGCCGTCACAGACGCGGGGAATGAGAGGTTATCAGGGACACTGTAAAATACGACTGTACAGACGACAGGCCAGGCAGGGCGTGTGGAGCGAGTGTGACTCAAAATGGAGGTGCTTATTATGAGTGATGAGCTCAGGTGACCCTCACACCAGAGACACTGCCTCGCTGGGCTGCCAAAAATAAAGCATCCTGACACAGAGGGGGGAGAGCTCTCAGGACCTGCATCCCAAATCTGCGCTTCAGGCAATTTACTATTTACTATTTACACTTCAGTCATTCCACAGAAGGTTTTACCAAAGTTTAAGTTTTTTAAGAAGTGCCATTTGATATGGTAAGCGAAGGGCACTAGGGCAAGAGATTGGTACGGTTAGTACCTTTATGGTGCTGCCTCAAGACCTGTGAGATAAAGAGAGAACCCAGTTCCCACCGCAACCCCACTGTTGCTGTTTTTTTGGAAACTGTTACATAGAAAATAAGAGTTTTCCAAAAAGGTGGATTGGTAGATGTTTGTGGAAAACAGCCAGTGAAAATACCAGTCAATAATCCCTGTCCCCATCCCCCCTTCCAAATATTAAATAATCAATCGTGTCATACTTAATCACACTTCTGGATATTGGCCAATCAATAATGCTTAAGAAAATCCTAATAGCCATATGTATAACCACATTATAGTCATGAATGAACATGCTGTTGATGTTTTGCATTAATTAATCATAGCAGGAGATGGTGTTGTTGTCACTCGCTCACTTGTCACCCAATCAGGACTGTGTTCACCACAGAAACACATCCTAATTGGTTAAAATGACACTGGTGTCCCATGGTTGTGCTGCTTCTCTTCCTCTTAGTCTGTATTTGAATCTTGTTCTGAAATGAATGCAGTTGCAAATAACTGCCGGCATCAAGTTTGATAAAAAAATACTCAGCAAAGTCAATACTTTTCATTACACTGAATAGATGTTGGCAGCTCAGTCAGATATTATTAGTTTCTATGTTTGTTTGCTTGTTGTTTTTCAGTAACACCTGCTGCCTGAGGACCCCTGGTGGTACTAACCCTGACAGGTAAAAAGTGCTTAATTCCCCCGAAGGCCCTGGTCATACACAGGTACTGACATTACAGTACACTCAGGTAGTTAGCAGGCCCTCATACCCAGAGCAACTTACAGAGCTCACATCATTACACACAATTGATTTACACTGATGGATATTTACTGACACAGATCAGGTTAAGTATCTCACTCAGGGGTACAGCAGCAGTGTCCTATTTGGGAATTGAACCGGCAACCGCTGCTTTGTTAGAGCAGTTCCCTCCCCAGAGCACACTGCTGTGTCACAAGGTTCACATTGAGACTCAAGAGCATTTCTAACGAGTCCCCAACTCCACAATCTACCCCCCGCTACACCGCCATTCCGCCATCTTCACACAGCCTAGCGGGAACACACCTGCCTCCCCTCCAGCTCCTGAATAGTGTGTTATTAAGCAGGAAGACAAAAGACAGAAAAGCCCCGTCTGGGTCACCATTAGGCAGGAGAAATGAACAAGCGTGAGGATGAATGTGGGCCTTGAGACGTGTCTGGTGTGCGAAAGGAGAGCGGCATTAAATGAAAACAAACGGGCATCTGTTTTGGGTGCAGCTGTCAGCAGACAAACACAATAAGACAAACACTCTTATGGATTCCAGTAGCTTTTCATTGTCAAACGAAAACCAGAATTCATAAAGATGGAATTCTCAGGAACGGCAAAAACTGCTTCAGAGCATAGCAGTTTACTCCGTCGGCCACATTTGAAGTGAGAATAATTCCATTCTGTTTATTGAAAGATGGATAACATGGTTTTATACAGTATATTTGCACTGCAAAAAATTTTAGTGTTGTATTAAGACTTTTTTCACTCAAGTAGAAAATATTAGCTTGTTAAGGTTACTGTTTGCTTAACAAGTGAAATGTTCTTATTCCAATGACAAATCTTGAAATAAGTAAAACTGTCTTACCACATTGGCAATATGTTTAACTTATTTAGTTACAAAGTTAAACAAATTTGATTTGATTTGTCAATATAAGTACAAAAATATGATGAAATTTGCTCATATTCGGTATGGTGTGGCAGGGTCTGCAAAAGTAAATTTACATCAGTGAACACAGAGATCAGATGGAGCTCCAGACAAACAGGCTGGACTGACTGGTAATACTGGGGTATGAAGGCCCTACTGTGACCATTCTGATCCCAACCCTGTGACCTTTGACCCTTCCAACCATGTGTCAGATAAGAGCCCTGAATCAGAGCAATCTCACTTGGACTATCTCCCCCCAGCCCAATGTGCTTTTGTCCCGAGAGCAATCGATATCAATACTATTGCAGGGCATGATGGGAAAATCAATCTATGAGTCTTTTCTATCCCTCTCTCCCAGCCTCCAAGGACCTATTTGCTAAAAGCGTTTCCAAGGACTCCTTGTGGACGCAGCTGAATGGTGAGATTAATGAAATTAAGTGGCGGAGAGATCACACGTTTATTTATACACATCACACCCCCACGCCAACCATAATCAACAAAACGTGACAGATGTCAATGATTAGGGTTGGGGGCGGAAAAAGGGAGAGCGGTTTGGGACTGATATTTAATGACAACGTGTGGTCAAAGGAAGTACAGATTTCCCATGTGCACCAGTGGTATGAATAAAGAGAGTTTGAACATGTGGCTGTATGCCCTGGATCAGATGATGGGTGGAGCTGTTATTTAGCCTGTTTTTTGTTGAGCTTTCATCGGCTGCTGTTCTGTGATTGATGTGTTGTCAGTATCTTTGGGTGTTCTTCTCAAAAAAAAAGAAACATACTCAACAATGCTTCTTAAGTTTATTCACACCCTGTTGTGTTGTGACCCTTAATCGAATGATATAAACTCTCAATGTAGTAGAATGAAAGTAGAATGAAAATACATTTGAAATTCCATTAATGTCCAGGCACATTCAGATCTCACCAAAATCACAAAACGGCAAATACAATTCAAAAACAACCCTGCAGAATGACAGTAGAGTCTCTCTTTCCCAGCCTCACACGCACAGCATCAGATGTCAGAGCTCTACCTGATGAACACAAGCTTTCACCCAGTGATCCACACATGCAGAAGTAAAAGCTCATGCCATTTCATGCTCTATCCAGTTCAGTGCTTCTATCTCAGCCAGGTACCAAACTCTGCAGGAAAATACAAAGCTGCTTCTTCAATTCCCTCTCCAGGGTATAATGTATCACTAACATGATTTAAAGGAGAGCACTTTTCAGATTTCACATTTAATTGCTACAACTTGCTACAGCAATTAATTTTATTTTATTTTATTCCCCCTGACAAACCTGTGGAGACTCTGAGGCACATTTTCTCTCCGAACACATTTCTGATGCAGGTGCTGTAATCATTTTTAAACTAATTTTAGTATGCACATACATTCCCATGGTTGATATGACAGAACAATGTGAATCTATATGCAAACTGAATGTGTTTAGTGTGTGTCCATGTATTGTGCGTGTTCGGGTTTATGCATGTATGTGTGTGTGCATGTGTGAATTTGTGTGTGTGCACATAATAATGTGTGTATGGGAGGTATTGGCAGGGAACAGAATAAAAACAGAAAGACTACATCAGCGTGTGACATCTGATGGCTCATAGCTCTCTCAGAGCTGTCTGTTAGCACAATGGCTCATTGTGAAGGATCATCTGATGTTCCCTCTTTTCAGAAGCATTCTTAGTGAGAGGTGCTGGACAAGGTGCGATCTCCCGCAGACAAGACTTCACGAGACATACCACTCGACTAACACTAATAGAAGATCTGGGTTCATCTTCTCACTTCTTCTAGTCTGAAATATAAATCCAGCAATTACCATAATATCTCAACTTGTTAGTCCCTGGTGCTTGAGAAGAAGAGACTCATTGAGACTTAGCCTCTGAGGTTAAAAGTTCACCATGGCTAGAAGAGAATGAGAGTAGAAGCTGTTAAGACATACGTCCTCATGAACACCAGTGTATACCAAGATATTTAAATAACAAAACAATGCACCCCCCCATGCTAATGATGTGACGTTGAGGTAATCCCTTGTAAGCGGGCACGCGAACTTGTCCGCCACTAAACCCCAGGAGGTAGACGAAACAACTCGGAGACAGCTCCGATAAAATAAAGAAAATAGCCCCAAAAAACGGCTGAGGAAAATAAAGCAACCCTTCAAAACCAGGGCGAATAACACAACCAAAATGAGGGCTAAAAGGCGAGCCCTGTAACCTGGACCGGGGATCCCAAAATAAAAGTACAACCTAGTATAAAAGACTAGGTAAACAAAATAAACAACCGTGAGTCGCAGCTCCGGAAAACGCACAAACCAAAATACATACCGGGGACAACGTCCCTCACCCACAGGCTCACACGAGCCGAAAACAAAAGAGAAAAACAAAATAACCTACAGTAAGGCGTTTGCAGTGTAAACACACAACGAGCAGAACCCCTTCCTTACCTTTCTTTCTTTTAAATGCAAAACTCAGAACCAGCACAATACCTGACTCCTTTAACACTGAGTCTACCGTGTGCTTACCAGCTTGGTGACAGAGCGAACAGTGTACAGCAAAGCATCGACTGATAGTCAGCGCGTGCTTTAAATACCTTCCGGAGGTAAGGCTCCCTTGGCACTAACGAGGACCAGGTGAAAATAATAAATCCCCCTGGTGGTCACGACCGATACTACCTCCCAACCCTGACAAATGAGCTTACAAGGTTTCCATTTTTATTTTAAAATTCTACTTTTGAATGAAATTCACTTATATTATCTGGTTATATAAGTAAACATATCATATAATTAAATATTAAGTGTTTATAGACAAGTTTATGTAGCTAAAAGCTTTTTAATGACGAAAAAACTGGTTTAAGCAGGTGGTTTTAATGTTGTGGCTGATCGGTGTATGTCAGACTGTATTTTCTGGGTGGCTTTGACTGCGAGGATGAGGTGATGCAGTTGTATTTCCAGCTCTCTAAACAGCAGTACACAGGGCTGAGAGGTCAATCCAGTCGGCCGGTGACAGCTTATGTCTCTCTTTACAGTTCAGCAGCACAGCTTTCTCTGAAGTGCTCAGGGAAATGAGAATTATTCTGGAGGAAGAGACTGTCGGAGGAGAAAACCAACAGCTCTTTGGCCAGACAGGTCTGATGGATTAAACAGGATCAGAAGTACCCAATGTCAGACACAGAATTCCTGAATTTCTGTACAGAGACGGTTTTCCCAGGAGCCTGTTATCCTCCGTACGTTTACCCGTTTCAGTAAATTACGCTGCAGAAATTTTGGGCGGCCTTGTTTGTGTTTGCTGGACTTATTAAGTGAATGTTGGATGTGATTGGGACATACACATTTCTGCACATAATTCTGTATGTGGAATTTTAAGAGGCGCCTCACTGTAGAGTATGTACATTTTTCGGGTTTTATATGTTATTTTAAATTTTAAATTTTTAATAGATGCTCCCTCTCATAGGGGATGTGAGACGGGTGCGTGGGGGTTGGACCCAAAATGCACCACTCAGAAACAATAGTAAAATAAAGTCCCGTTAGGGCTTTATTCGGGACGAGTCCCAGGAGCGTAGTCAACACAAGCTAAGTCCATACACGAAGATCCAGCCAAACAAATACAAAACAAACAAAAAGCACGGTGCCAAGGGAAGAGGCAATCTCGTAGTCGGTAGGCGTGCAGGGAGGTCCGGTAGCAGGAGAGCTGTCAGCGGGGCAGATGAACAGGCGGACGTCAGGCAGAGGCGTAGTCGTGGGCGAAGCGGGAGTCGAAACCATGAAACAATCAGCGGGGCAAAAGTGCAAAAACGGTAGGCGGGGACGTAGTCAAAAAACAAACGATGGTCACAAAACAGAAATCAATAATCAATAGTCGGTAACGGGCTTGGATCGTAACGTGTAATCAAAACAGCAAATGCTCAAGAGTTGCGTGGAAAACAGAGGCAGGCAATTTCGCAGTGAACAGTTGCGCGACTGGGCTATAAATGCGGGTGTAGACAGGTGCAGACAATTAGTTAGAGCGTAGCAAGGAAATGAAAAACAGGTGCGATGGATGACAAGTTTAACAAGGAGATTAGTAATCGTTAGTAATAAACCTATCCTGCCCTAGCATTAGTACATTAGTAAATGACATGCACGAGAAACGTAAGGTAACATGAACACATGATTAGTTTGTTAGTCTCTACCCAATCCTGATCTAGCGTTAGTAGTTTTAGTAAATAGACAAATGGAAACACTTAGGGAGTGAATGACAGAAAGAGAGAGAGAGAGAGAGAGAAAAGGCGGAACGCAAGGTTTGCGGAAAAACATGTAAAAGTGTATGCATAACAACGACCAGTTAACGTAACAATAAACATGCATCAAAACATAACACAAAGCGAAACTAAGACGATAATCACTCAACATAACCAGGTAATATAATCGTACGAAAACATAACTAGACATGACAAGAAAATAAATCGTAACGAGACATAACTAAACATGACAAGAAAATAAATCGTAACGAAACATAACTAAACAACATGACGAACCTAGACAACATAATACATGATAAGACACTACGTGACTAAGACAACATAAGTAAACATAAATAAACATAAAACATGGCGAGACAGACCTGAAACGTGACAGGATGTTTCAGCTCCATGCTGAAATCAGTAGTCACACCGTCAGGTCTGAATAAAGCATCCTCCTCTTGCTTTGCGTTTTTTTGCCCATATTCAATTTAATATTAAGAATGAAAATACATATTTCACTTTACTCAGCTTCAGTCTACTCATAGGCAAGCTTTGACAAAAAAATGACAATCCCTGAGAATAATTAATCAAACCAGTCTAATAATGAAAAGCTAGTACTGGTTGAAAAAATTATTTAATTCTACATGTAGGTGACAGATGCATATACGGTAAAGTATTAAGTGTAAAATCAACTTTATTAAAGTTAACTCTATTAACTGTAGTGGAGAACATTCACATTTTTTATTTATTTTATTTTTTAACGAACAAATAAACAAACAAACAACAAAGCAAAAGTGACCAAACTTAACTATCCAAACACTGCTTACCTAGCCAACTAAAAATACCGATGCACAAAGTAAATCACAGAAAGACATGTGCAGGATTTCTCTGGGGTCCGAGAGAATAAATTATTTTAGTTCTTCAGCCTGTTCTTCAGCCTGTCTTACAGCACGGCTCTTTCAGAAAGAGAAACGGCCACAGGAAGGACCTAACGCAGACCTGGGTTCAAATCAAATCATATGGCGCATTGGAACAAATTAATTCATGCCAAAAGTGTAAGCCATGCCGATTTGCTCCTCCTTGCTCCAGGCAAAATCAATATGGTAAAACTAGGGGAGGGAGTAACATTATCTCAGTACATTCTGTAGCAGCAGTCTTTTTCCATTGGTGTGTGAGTGTGAGTGTGTGTGTGTGGGTGAATGGGGAAATGAGAGACATTAATAACACACACAGAACAGAGTCATACACAGAAGTGAATCATGCACATAACAAGCATCATGCACAGACCAACATCACACACAGAACAGTATCACACAGAACACCATCATGTCTGTGGGACTGCAATGGTAATAATAACCTTAAAATATGAGCATGCAAATAAACAGCATGTATTTGTCTAAAAAATAGTGTGCCTAAAATGTCTCTGAGGTGTTGATTATCGTTCAGCTCATAGGCTTCAACATATTACAGTAAATGTTTTGTTTATTCTGTGAAATGCTGACACATTTGAGTGCTTTGTGTGTCTCCGTTTTTTATGCATTCAAACTGTTGTTTTTATCAAGTCTCAGTGCTGGTTAAAAGGGATGGTAAAATATATTTTGCACTTTATATTATTGCAGGTGTAAAATCTTATAATAATAATATAATATTTTGGCACTTCCACTTAATATGCATATTCCACACAATTTCTCTGTGTATACCACAATGACTCCCATGCCGGCTATTAAAATGTACATATATATTTATATATATTTAGGCAGGTGTGAAAAAGTTTTAGGCAGCTATGAAAAAATGCTGTAAAATAAGAATGCTTTCAAAAATAGTTTGTTTATTTTTATCAATTAACAAAATGCATGAACAGAAGAAGTAAATGAACAGAAGAAAAATCTAAATCAAATCAATATTTGGTGTGACCACCCTTTGCCTTCAAAATAGCATCAATTCTTCTAGGTATACTTGCACACAGTTTTTGAAGGAACTCGGCAGGTAGGTTGTTCCAAACATCTTGGAGAACATCCTGCAGGCAACCATGCTTCACTGTTGCCTGCAGACACTCATTCTTGTACCGCTATCCAGCCCTTCGGCAAACAAACTGCCTTCTGCTACAGCCAAATTTTTCAATTTGACTCATCAGTCCAGAGAACCTGTTCCATTTTTCTGCACCCCAGTTCCTGTGTTTTTGTGCATAGTTGAGTCGCTTGGCCTTGTTTCCACGTCGGAGGTATGGCTTTTTGGCCACAATTATTCCATGAAGACCACTTCTGACCAGACTTCTCCGCACAGTAGATGGGTTTACCCGAGTCCCACTTACTTACTACTTACACATATCACCCCTTCTGGGGCATAGGCCGTTGACAAGGGTTCTCCAAGGGTTCATCCCGATCCTGGGCCAACCTCTCCAGCTATCCCCAGGTGTGTCCCATCTTCTTGGCATCAGCTTCCAAGTCTCTGTGGCAGGTGTTTCGTGGTTGGCCTCTCTTTCTTCTCCCTTGGGGGTTCCACCTGAGAGATTGTCTTCTGATGCTCAAGGATGGTTTACGGAGTGTATGACCAATCCATCTCCAATTCAATTCATATGTCTGAACAATTGTGCACCTTCTCTGTATTTCTAATATAAATAGGTAGCTCCATAATATGCCAATTTACAGCTGCCTGGTGATGCACTTAAAGAAATATTCATCCATCCATCCATCCATCCATTATCTTAACCCGCTTATCCAGAACAGGGTTGCAGGGGGGCTGAAGCCTATCCCAGCATACATTGGGCAGAAGGCAGGAATACATCCTGTACAGGTCACCAGTCCATCGCAGGGCACACACACCATTCACGCACACACTCATACCCATGGGCAATTTAGACTTATGGGTATGAGTGTCCTATCCGCCTAACCTGAATGTCTTTGGACTGTGGGAGGAAACCGGAGTACTCGGAGGTAACCCACGCAGACACGGGGAGAACATGCAAACTCCGCACACAGAGGCCCCGGCCGACCGGGATTCGAACCCAGGACCTCCTTGCTGTGAGGCGGCAGTGCTACCCACAGCACTATCCGTGCCACCCGGAAATATTCATCACTCGTGAATATGAAAATTAAGGTACCTTTTATTATCTTCTCTCTGACATGGGCAAAATTGTCCTAGTGTTTCAAAACCAATAATATTTTTAAATGAACAGGGAGGATGTTTTGAAACACTCATGTTATGTTTACACTTTGACAGCCCTTCTTCCAGGCAGAGGAAAGGGCATTACATAGGCCAGCAGCTATACTGGAGAACTATTTACACTTTTAATCTATTTACCAATCTCTTTACAGATTTAATCTATTTACTGATCTCTTTACAGATTTAATCTTTTGACCAATCTCTTTACATATTTAATCTATTTACTGATTTATTTACAGATTTATTATGTTTACTGATCTCTTTAAAATTCAATCTATTGACTGATCTCTTTGTAGATTTAATCTATTTACTGATCTCTTTACATATTTAATTTTCAGATTCACCATGTTTACTAACAGTTTTCTGCAGAGAGTGAGATAGTGTGTGTGTTTGACAGATGATTGTGTGTGAGTGTGTGTGTGTGTATTTGTGTATGAGTGTGTGTGTGTGTGTCCTGAGTGAGAGTATAACAATCATCATCAAATGTAGATCCAGACACAATTACATTTTACACTCAGATTACTTGGCAGTTAACTTCTTAAGAACGACTAGATTTGACCAGAGTTCTTGTTGAAATGTGCATACCTGTATATAACAGTTAGCTGATTTTAGCTGTTCCTTTGTTGGTGACCCTATGAGGTCTTTCATATACCAATTCTGAGTAATGTGAAGAACTATCACCCACTGAACCATTCCTGTGTCACAGTTGGTGCTGAAACTATTAAAGCATTAAAGTTAAAAATGGAACTCACACATGCAGGAGTCAGCGCTGGTGGCAGGATGAATGTAGCTGAAAAGGTAAATCATAAAAAAGAAATATCGCCTGCAAATTTAACAACTCAAAGCAAAATGTGCTGGCTGTGTGACAAAGGCAACATTTGATCTGCCAGGTAAAGTATAAAAGAAGGAAAATTGGCTGATGCTCAATCAATGTTTGTCCTTAACAATGTTTGTCCTTTTTTTTAAGAAACTCAGTTTCAAAGTTGACATCAGAGTGTAAGCTAAGGACACATTTTGATAGAATCCCGGATTATGACTCTATGACTGAATGCCTCTTTATGAAGGAGCCATGTGGTGAGGGGAGAAACACGCACACCGATCCTCCTCTCAGATAACAATGTGTCATTGCACACATTCATTTTATTAGTTATCAGAGCTGGAGGCTCAGCTCCAACTGCAAACTGGGATCTAACTGCAAACTGGGATCAACAGCTCATGATCTCTGAGAACTGCTGGTTTTCCACCCTCCCTTTACCTGGGAATCAGGTGCGAAGACTGGCCAATAAGAAACACTCAGGCCACATTTACACTTTACAGGTCTTGATGCCCAGTTCAGATTTTTTGCCTATGTCTCATTTCTTTGACCACCGGTTTGGTTACAGAAACGAAAGTAATTAACCAGCCGGCACTTCGCTATTGGCAACATGTGTTAGCGGGGCGGCCTGTAGTGTAGTGGTTAAGGTACATGACTGGGACCCGCAAGGTTGGTGGTTTGATCCCCGGTGTAGCCACAATAACATCCGCACAGCCATTGGGCCATTGAGCAAGGCCCTTAACCCTGCATTGCTCCAGGGGAGGATTGTCTCCTGCTTAGTCTAATCACCTGTACGTCGCTCTGGATACGAACATCTGCCAAATGCCGTTAATGTAATGTGCAAACGAGACCGTAGTAATAATTCAAGCTATCGCTTTTTGCTAGAGGTCCACAAAATATTGGTCACAATTTAAGGTGGAGAAGAAAGAGCAGAGCCCTTGTTGCTGCCTGGGCATATGTGGCAGTTGTGCATGTGAAAGTAACATTATATGTCATTAAAATGAGAAAAAGTGTTAAATCATTGCATTTTCAATGACACACAAATTGCAATGACAGGGAATATTCCATCTATCCATTTAGATGACAGTTGCATTGGCAGATATCGGATTAATATCCTATTCATTTCCACATATGATTGAGGCCTGAAATGGATCTGAGAATGTCCGATTCCATGTGCTTTTTTTCTGTTTACATGTTCACACTACATCCGATCTGTGCCACGTGTGAGCAAAAAGGAATTGGTTTACTGCTTATTACCCTGGATAAAAGAAAACCAGGGCTGGATTTGAGGGCCAGAGTGGATGATCCCTCCAGTAAACCTTACCCAAACCTTAATCTTGCTAGCCTCACAGTCACTAATAGATCTGTTAATACAAAGGAGGCTTAACACACCCAGGGTTTCTTTGTGGTTCGCTGGTGAGACAAAAACCCAAGATTCGCCATCAGCCTTAATCAAAATTACGAAGGTGGTTATCAACTTGGAAAGTGAATACAGGCTTTGTTAAACAAATTTTTCTTTCCAGCATATTTTCATGAAAGTAGCGTACTCAAGCAGCCTTTAGCATGGATAGAACAGATGGATACAATGAACAAAAAACAACCTTACTGGTAACACCATTGCTGCCAAGAATGCTTGGGAATAGGGTTGGCAAAAAATGCTAATAGTGTTATTACTTGTGTTAATGAGTTATTTACCCTGTCACTCCTCCCAAAATATATCTGTACTCCCACTAATTCCCATAGTTCATGTCTGTGACAACTGCTAATTAGAGCGTACCCAAACCTTGAAGTTGAAACCGGATATTTAAAATAAACTGTTGACTGAAGCAATCACACGAAAGTTTATTCATAAAGAATCATTTGAATTCCCAATATTCCTCTATTTACGGGTGGAAGATACAGATGTGTAGGATTCATATGTAGGCCTACTGTATTCCCTCTTTTGAGCATCTATCTTTCATATACTGTATCCTCAGACAAACCTAGCAGGTTAATTTGTCTCTTAATAATCAGAATCTAAATAATAATAAAAAGATTAATAGATTTTGCATTGTTTTTATTCATATAGACAACAATGCACATTTTAAAAGCAGCAGTTTCGGAAATGTAGTCTGTTACATTTAGTTTTAGTTTTCTCATAAACAAGATTATTGTGATGTTGACATAATAAAAGTTGTTTTCTTATGATCATGGTAAATGGTTGGCATTTATATAGCACCTTTATCCAATGCGCTGTACAATTGATGCTTCTCGTTCACCCATTCATACACACACTCACACACCGACGGCGATTGCCAGCCATGCAAGGTGTCGACCAGCTCATCAGGAGCATTCGGGGGTTAGGTGTCTTGCTCAGGGACACTTTGAAACAGCCCGGGCGGGGGATCGAACCGGCAACCCTCCGACTGCCAGACGACTGCTCTTACTGCCTGAGCCATGTCGCCCCATAACTTACTTATCTCATGATTTCAGCAGAAGATATCCTTTACCATCTGAATTCACAGTGACAGACACTGGGCTGCATATGCATACACACACCTTTTTAAACCTTAAACCACTCTATCTGACCCCATTTTCTGCAGGTTTACACCCCCGAACCCATCCCACATCCATCTCCCGTCAGCTATCTGCACAGGCCATGAAGGGCGGGACCCCCTTCTGAAGTCATGTTTATTTAACATACTGTTGGGCTTCTTGGCCTTGCATCCTTGCACACCCACTCATTTGACACTCTCTCCTCCCCTATCTCTCTCTCCCGCCTCACTCTCTATCACTATCTCTCTCTCCTCCTCTCTCTCACTCCCTCTCTATCGCTCTCTCTCTCTCCCCCACTCTCTCTCCCCCTCTCTATCTCTCTCTCTCATTATTTCTCTGGAGCAGCGGCAGATTTCTCCAGTCTGTAAACACACCTCTTTATCGCGCAAGGGGTGTAAGTGCAGAGAGCGGAGTAAAGGGTCTCCATTTTTCCGACTCAGTGGTTAGGTGGCAGTTTGGGAGAATGGCGGTTTTAGCATGCGGGCCCCACACACACACACACACACACACACACACACACACACACTGACACACAAACACGCACGCACACACACACGCACACACACCAGCGGAGGTGACATTGGGAGGTTTCCTCCATCAGCAGCTCTTATCTGCTCATACAGCCCACCGACCTTCTGCTGAGTGGAGCGAACACACAGATTAGACAGGAATAATCATAAAATAGGAACGACTCTTCTTTCTACATCACTACATTTGATTAGGTAACTCCCTCTCTCTCTCTCTCTCTATCTCTCCCTCCCCCTCTCTCTCTGTCTGAGCTCTCTCTCCCTCTCTCTCCTTCCCCCCTCCCTCTTTCACTCTCTCTCGCTATCCCTCTTTCACTCTCTCTCTATCTCTCTCTCCCACTTTCTCTATCTCTCTCTCTCTTTCTCTCTCTCTCTCTCTCTCTCTCTCTATCTCTCTCTCTCTCTTTCTCTCTCTCAAAGTAGATCACCTGTACAGTGACTGGCACAGGGGATGCACAAGGTCATATTTGAGACCATTAACCATTTCAGCCCCAAGCCACGTGGGACACAGGCATGTTGCATGGAGGAAACAAAATAAAGAAATTGCCAGACACAGACATGCTACCACGATAGTAACTGCAAATACCCAGGCTAAAGAAAATGTAATACAATAAGAAAGTCTAAAAACCCATGTTTTCCTATATCTATGACAAGTTGATTCATGGCTTGTTCAAATCCCCTCAGGTCATTGCTGACCAATGCCACATATGAATCTGATACTTTATTTACTAAATACATACATTTGTGCAATTGACCCGAATTAGTCTTATGATTCGACATTATTCAGAATCTGATTGATCTTCTGTAATCTGTATGAGCCTGTGTGAGTCATATAAAATCAACAGAAGTGGGTGTCATTCAGATACATTTTAGAGATCAGAGAATGGCATATATAATTATAAATATGTGAAATATGCCAGTTTGTGTAATGGTAAGGGCAGACGTTGCCATGTGATATTGCTTAAGTAATGGAGTGAGAACAGATTGCCTTGTATGTAGCTCAGTCAATTAAAGAAGCAGAGAAACAATTTTCACCCTGTTCCTTTGAGTGAGGAAAGATGTTTAAAATGAGATCCAGTTTGTTAGAGACAGATTGCCTTTCCTCTTTTCAGTGGAGCAGTGCCTCAATCTTGGCTATGATTAGCACGAGTTTGTCACATTTTTGTAACAACAAAATACGTGCGATGCTACACAAGCGAAATTGGAATTAAATTAACGGAAGCATAAAGATCTTGATCTTGGCCGCAGTCACAGAATATTTTCCTCGGGTGAGCCACAAATGATTCTCATATTCTCATATTCTCATATTCTCTCTGAATGAGAATATGAGGACTCACTATATTTAAATTTAAATATCATTTTGTGAGTGTGAGGATTACCTCCCACTCACAAAATTATATTTAAATTTAAATATTTCCATTTTAATTGTTTACAGATCTAATGCTGAATTCATCCCAAATTGCAGGACGAGATGCCCTGCTGTGTTGTGTAATTTTCACCTGCAAGATAATACAATGGGCCACGTATGTACCTGTGACATGCTGAAGGTGTTTTTTTATGTCTTTCAGGAACACAGGTGAAAATGGTGCTGAAAACTGAACCACGTCTATTAGTACATGTAATGTCGCTGGATTTGCTTTGGTGTGATAAATGCAATAAACCCATTACTGTTCTCATACACATTCACGAAATGAAAGTAGTGACAGATTTGCAAGTGTTGAATTAAACACGTACATATTGGTTAGTTACAGAACAGTTGCTTTTAATTTTCTCAGTGAATGATCCCCACTGATTTAAAAATAAAAAAGACATTTTCTTTTCTTTCAAAATAGCACATTCTGGGCAGAGAACTGAAACATTGACTTCCAACTCTATCTTCAAAATGAGCTCCACAGGCACCTCACTAAAACATCCTTAGGCTAGTCCAGAGCGAACATTTATCCTGACGTTCTTTAAGTTCTACCAACGTTCCAATGATGAACCGCCCATGAATGCACAGACCACAGTGGACAGTGATTCGTTACACAAATACACTCACCAAGCACTTTATGAGGAACATTTTTACTTTATTACACCTACTTATTCATGCGATTATCTAATCAGCCAATTGTGTGGCAGCAGTGCAATGCATACAATCATGGAGCTTCAGTTAATGTTCACATCAACCATCAGAATGGGGAAAAAACTTGATCTAAGTGACTTTGACCGTGGACTGATTGTTGGTGGCAGGCATGGTGGTTTGAGTATCTCAGAAACTGCGGATCTCCTGGGATTGTCACGCACAATAGTCTGTAGAGTTAGCAGAGAATGGTGCAAAAAAATAAAATCCAGTGAACAGCAGTTCTGCAGACAGAAATGCCTTGTTAATGAGAGATGTCCAGACTGGCCAAAGCTGACAGGATGGTGACAGTAACACAAATAACCAAAAATTACAACAGTCGTATGCATAAGAGCATCTCTGAACATACAACTCTTCATAACTGTAAGAGGATAGGCTACAGCAGTAGAAGTCTAAAAATACCTAATAAAGTGCTCACTGAGTGTATTTTGATGAAAAGTCAAATACACTCAAGCTATTCATATACCCACACATATTTCAGTATTGACTGCCATTATGTAACACATCAATTGATTCCATGACATTTCTTGAAGAAAATTATTCTTAAAAGCGGAGACTAGGGATGCAAATCCATCAATAATCTTTGGAGAAGTAATTTCTGGCAGGCGGTGAAAACTTCATTATTCCTGTGGAAAGAGCTGCTGAGGCAGGAGGACTGGTGGCTCGGGTCTTGGGCGCTGATGGGTTGCATCTTTAATGAACGGACGGAGGTGATTTAGTATGCATCGCTGATGATGATCTGTAATCACAACCATTGTAAATAATGAATTAACAAATGACACGCTCGATATCGGAATGAGAATGTCAAAATGTGCTCCTTAATTATAGCCGACTGCAGCCCGCGGAACCTTCCGGGTTAAGGTCGGAGCGACGGTGGGAATGAACACAGGCCTCCCACAGGAAATGTGAGGATGTGAAGACTTCAAATGGAAGACGCTCAACCCCGTGCGTTTCCTCTTGCTCATTCATTTTGTGAACAGGACTTTAGATAACCTCCAGCTGCTGATCATTGCTGCACGTCTGAGCCCTGATGAACAAGGTTGCACTTCCTGACAAAACAGAGATGCCAGAAACATGTGCAAGGGTCTTTCACGAGCCTACACAACGGACGAGAGTGACATTATGAAGGAGTCACATGGCAAATCACCGCACGCTAGGAGAGACTGACATTTCACCGTAACCTTACACGCGCTGCTTGTGTACAGCTGAACCTCATAAAAACAGTGTGTGTCAGCGGCAGACCTTTAGATGTTCTCTCTTCGCCAGCGCAGATAGGTTCACCAGATGGGTTCATGTTTACTGGCAACACAAAGGGGGCTCGCTGTGTGATTCAATCCCAGGGATCAGATAAGCGTGCGCAGGCCACCCGAGATTAATCATTCTGAGGGCTAGTAGGGCAAGGCAACAAGCATGAGGGAAAACATAACTACCAATCCAAGATGGCCGCTCTGCAGATGAAGTTACTTTCTGTGCCTGTGTAGTGTGCTAAATTTAGAGCACAGGCAATGGTATTGTGGAAGAGTTTTAAAATATATTTTTGTTATTATCGCCTGAGGAATCAGAGCAGAAGTCACCAGAAGTGTGTATTATGTTGCCTTTAGCAGGACGAACATGTCCAATCCTGATCGGCCGCTCCCATCTCCGAGAAATACCAACCAATCACCATGCCCCCTTCTCTCTAATGTAACACGAGTTTGGATAACCTTATAGCACAGTAACAAGTCATTAGCTTTTAGGAGCACGACATCGCCTACAGCCAAACAACAGCCTTTGTGACCGCATTAAATCTTCATCCAAAGACAGCATTATCTTATTTTGTTTGGACAGCTGTTTATTGGCCTCTGAGTGTTTTTATTTATTTATTGTTTGTTTGTTTCCAAGCAGCACATGAGAAATCAACAGGGAAGGGAAGTGTTGAATGTAGTGAAAAGCTCTCAGCACTTAAAATGTTGAGAAAATCTTAAACATCCAAACTGATAATGGCTCATCAACATTTTATTTCACTGGCAAGGGTGCCAGCATGAGCCTGAAAATGAGGTGAAAACCCTTTCTTCAATTTTACAAATACAGGAATCATCCCCTGTTAGCGTTAGTGTTTACAGGAAGAGCAGATGTTGGAACTGTGCTGAATCAAGTGTGTCTGTGCTTATCAGGTAGAACTCTTGCCGTAGTGGATTACACCTGCTGCTCTGTAGGCACTGGGGACTTCAGGAGAATGCAATTGCAAAATGATCATCATCACTAGCGGTTTGATTAAAGTACTGCCTAGAGCCTGCTGATGGCCAAATTAAAGCCTTTACAAAGTAATTATAAAACAAAAAAAATAAATGAGACAAAACAAATCACAAAATATCAAAAGCTATCTTTTGATGGCTGCTTCGAAGTACATCATCTAATCTATTAAAACTAAAAGACCTTGCATTTATCAGTTCATATAAAAGCTTTACCATCAAATATCTGCGCCACACTCAATGCTTTTCAATTTCGCTCTGATGTTGTGAGGAGGTTTAATGGTCTGTGACTCCAAATCGCCTGCAGAGCTGGGTCAGAGGATCAGTAGGCAGAATCCCATGCTTCACGATCTATACTCTATTTCCCATCAGTCAGTGAGGCACAGTCCCACCCACCCTGGGATGTGATAGAAGCTGAGGCTTCTGCTGAGAATTTCAGGAATTTATGTGTCTGCCTGTGTGTGTGCATGCGTGTGAGTGTGTGTGAGACTGAGTGTGTGTGTGCTTGTGTGTGTTTTTTTTGTGTGTTAGTGTGAGTGACTGCTTTCTGTGTGTGTGTGTGTGACTGTGTAAAAGTGACTGTGTCTATGTGTGTGTGAGAGTGAGTGTGAGTGATTGTGTGTGTGAGTGAGAGAGTGTCTGTATGTCAGAGTGAGTGAGTGTGTCTGTATGTGTGTGTGAGAGTGAGTGTGTGTGTGAGAGAGTATTTGTGTGTGAGAGTGAGTGAGTGTGTCTGTATGTGTGTATGTATGTGTGTGTGTCTGTGTGTGAGAGAGTGAGTGTGTGTGTGAGAGAGAGTGTGTCTGTATGTGTGTGTGTGTGTGTGTGTGTGAGTGTGTGGATGTGACTGCATGTGTGAGAGTTAGTGAGTGTGTGTGAGAGTGAATGTGTGTGTGTGAGAGAGTATCTGTGTGTGAGAGTGAGCGAGTGTGTCTGTATGTGTGTGTGTGTGTGTGTGAGAGTGAGTGTGTGGGTGTGTCTGTATGTGTGAGTGTGTGTGTGAGAGTGAGTGTGTGGGTGTGACTGTGTGTGTGAGTGTGTGAGTGTGTCTGTATGTATGAGTGTGTGTGTGAGTGAGTGCGTGGGTGTGACTGTGTGTGTGAGTGTGTCGGTGTGTCTGTATGTGTGAGTGTGTGTGTGTGTGTGTGTGTGTGTGTGTGTGAGTGAGTGTGTGGGTGTGACTGTGTGTGAGAGTGTGTGGGTGTGACTGTGTGTGTGAGTGTGTGGGTGTGTCTGTATGTGTGAGTGTGTGTGTGTGTGTGTGAGTGAGTGAGTGTGTGGGTGTGACTGAGTGTGAGAGTGTGTGGGTGTGACTGAGTGTGAGAGTGTGTGGGTGTGACTGTGTGTGAGAGTGTGTGGGTGTGACTGTGTGTGTGAGTGTGTGGGTGTGTCTGTATGTGTGAGTGTGTGTGTGTGTGTGAGTGAGTTAGTGTGTGGGTGTGACTGAGTGTGAGAGTGTGTGGGTGTGACTGAGTGTGAGAGTGTGTGGGTGTGACTGAGTGTGAGAGTGTGTGGGTGTGACTGTGTGTGAGAGTGTGTGGGTGTGACTGTGTGTGTGAGTGTGTGGGTGTGTCTGTATGTGTGAGTGTGTGTGTGTGTGTGTGAGTGAGTGAGTGTGTGGGTGTGACTGAGTGTGAGAGTGTGTGGGTGTGACTGAGTGTGAGAGTGTGTGGGTGTGACTGTGTGTGAGAGTGTGTGGGTGTGACTGTGTGTTGCTGCCAATTCCCCGTCCTTGCCAACTCCACTCCCATGCAAAAGCTAAGCTGGTTTTCCCCTGATCATCAGACAGAGCTGATCTGATGGCTGTCCCCACACCACTGTGTGCAGTGAAGGGTCAGGTGTGCTCTATGTCTTAATTCTGGAATAGAAACCTGTGCATTTGTACCTTATTAATGTACAAATGTATGTGTTATAAATGTACAGCACAGCACTGCAGTAATGGGGCTAGCCATTCCGTGCCTCTCCCATACTTAACAACAAACGCTGCAATTCAGGCACTTCTGTCTCTTCCTGTGGGCAGTTACCTCAAACCGGCTTTATCCAGATGAGTCCTGGGGGGTAGTCACATGACCCAGAGCCCACCTGGGGGTGGACGGTAATGACTGTGACTTCCCCACATCGCTGTACTCGTGACTGCTGTGCCAATGACTGACTTGTGCTCTGTGCTGGTTTTAGTGGGCTTTTTTAGTGTCTATGAAACCTTTTTTAAATCACTGCTGCAGCAGCCAGTGTCCCACAGCTCTGTTGGGTTTCTGAGACCTGTGTTGGGGATTTTAAAATGACCTTGGATCTGACGTCAAAGAAAATGACAGCAGCTGTCTTTAGCCCCTAGCTTCTCTTCCCTGTCCTGTTACCTGGCACCACAAATGCTTTCTGAGGGAGCGAGTCCACTGATAGACCATTTATAGTGGTGTGATCAAGCTTCAGTGTGCAGTAGTCAGGATGCTGGTACACTCTCAGAAATAAAGGTATGAAAAGTGCCTACAAAGGTACAAATGCTTGTTGCTGGGGCGGTACCCTATTTGTACATACAATTGGACAGCCAGCAACCACATCACCCACTGACTACCCATGGGCTAGTGTATGGGGCGACATGGCTCAGGCAGTAAGAGCAGTCGTCTGGCAGTCAGAGGGTTGCCGGTTCAATCCCCCACCCTGTGTCGAAGTGTCCCTGAGCAAGACACCTAACCCCCAAATGCTCCTGACGAGCTGCTCGGTGCCTTGCATGGCAGGCAATCGCCGTCGGTGTGTGAGTGTGTGTATGAATGGGTGAATGAGAAGCATCAATTGTACAGCGCATTGGATAAAGGCGCTATATAAATGCCAAATATTTACCATTTAAAAGCATTTTGAAGCCTGAGAAGTCAAGTTTACAGGCATCGCCATGTTGTGCAATTTGGAGCAGTTGGGAAGCCAATGCTACTCCTCCACTATGCGTGTGAGAGAGAGTGATATAATCAGTCCCTGATTCATTCACATAGTATTTCTGTATTGTCCTAATAACACAATACACAATAAATTTAAAAGGCACAAATTGGCACATGGGGAGGCATTAGATGAAAACAAAATACATATTGCGACTACATTTTCTTGTGGGAAAAATGTAGGCTGCTTGGCCGCTAAACAGTTGTCCAATGATTCTGAAATCCTTGGACAACTGCTTAGAGTTACTTCGGAATAAAAAGTTCTGCCCTGGAATTATACACATCTGACTAATTGAAGCCCTAACAAGTAAATTATCTGGGTCTGGGCCTTAGAAATACTATTTTTAAAAAGAACAAAGAATAATCCGAAAGGGTTCCCAGACTTTCCTTTTTATTTATTTATCATTTATAAACAGTAAAAAAAATGTAATAGAAAGCAATCTTGCTTTAAAATTTGCAGAAAGGTCTCATGTTTAACATATTCATTGTAACAGATATTTAAACCAAATTTTTGCTGTGACTGCATTAACTGTGGTGAAAATAGATACAAATGAGAACATGCTGGGATCTTTAGACAATATCGGAGATATGGTTAGGAGGCCATTTTTATGCGGAACGTAGGTATTTCTCTGATATTTTTGTTTAAAAAAATATATTATGTTTAATGTTACACATACATATGCGATTTGCTTGTCATACAGTAAGGCAGTTTAATATTACTAGTAGACCATTTATTGCTGTTTAAAAACCGCAAATATATTTGAGATATAGGGGTGGCCTGTTGCGTAGTGGTTAAGGTAAGTGATCGGGACCCGCAGGGTTGGTGGTTCTAATCCCAGTGTAGCCACAATAAGATCCGCACAGCCGTTGGGCCCTTGAGCAAGGCCCTTAACCCTGCATTGCTCCAGGGGAGGATTGTCTCCTGCTTTGTCTAATGAACTGTATGTTGCTCTGGATAAGAGCATCTGCCAAATTCCAATAATGTAATTTAATGTAATGAGATCTGTGAGAAACAAACACAAGAGATGTGTTTTTGTTGTGTCTCAGGGTGTTTGTGTGAATATTTCTCACCTGGTCGGTGCTCTGTGTTCTAGTGTGGTGTTTAGATGCCGTGTTCAGGGTATAATGGCCTGGTCGGGGCTCTGTGTTCTAGTGTGGTGTTTAGATGCCGTGTTCAGGGTATAATGGCCTGTGGCCAGCCTACCATCTCCGCTGCCTCACTGGGTAAATCTTGACTAATTTGCACTCCTCCTCTCATTCATTACAGTCAATGTGGCTCAATGAGGGCCTCCATGCTCAGCCTGCTCTCTTTCACCCACACACAAACACACACACACACACACACACACACACACAAACACACACATACACACACAGACACACACGCACACACGCATAAACACACACACACACAAACACACACACATACACACACACATGCACAAACACACACACACACACGCACACACACATACACACACAGACACACACACGCACACACGCATACATACAAACACACATACACACACACATGCACAAACACACACACACACACACACGCACACACACATACACACACAGACACACACACACACGCATAAACACACACACACACACAAACACACACACACATACACACACAAACACACACACACACACAAACACACATACACACACACATACATACAAAAACACACACACAAACACACACACATACACACACACAAACACACACACACAAACACGAGCATGATTTTTGCGAGAACTTTGCCAGCAACAGAAAGAAGTGCTATGCCCCGGCTGTTTCCACAGATGGATTTGTCCCCCTTGTTTTTATAAATGGTGACAATATTTGCATCCTTCCATTGTTGGTTTCTTCCCGCAATACTAGGGAGATGAAGAGGTGGATTGCTCTGGTGCAGAGATAGCCCCCCTGCTTCAGGATCTCAGCAGGGATGGAGTCAGGTCCTGGGGATTTATTGTTTTTCAGTGCACTTATGGCAGCATGCACCTCGGAGAAGGAAGGTGGAAGGTCCAGGCTCTGGATGGTGGGTAGGGTTGGGAGCTCTTCCAGAACTGAGACGTCAACTGCGACTGACTAGTTTACAGTTTTTTACAATCGTTTTCACACTTGTCTCAATACCATGTCCACTTTTTCAAAACACTTAACACATTCACCATATCATTAGACTATGTGAACTAAACTGTGGATATTTTTGCATTGCTTTGATACTAAAGGCATTCAATCACCACTTCTTCCAAAATTCATGAATACCTCTCTCAGTCAGTGTTCACTACCAGCAAAAGTTTGTACAAATACAGCAAATTTTGCAGACAATTAGTTAACTTTCAGTTCAAAACCCAATAAAATTCTGATCATTGTAGAAGGAAATATGCTGCATTTTGGCAGATAAATGAAACTATATGCTTGACAGATCATTCTGATTTGAGCAGAAAGTTTATTCAGTTTATTCTTTTTTTTTGTTTGCAGCCTTGTTACCATCTATACATCATACTTGCATTGAAATGTGCATGTATATAGGGTAAATATAGATGTAGTTGTCACTGAAGAGATTTTTCCACTATTACTGCTGTTGAAACACCTGGCTGTCATTTCAGTGAACAACCTACCCAGGTGTTTGTTGTTTGTGCCCTGTTACCACATATACAAAAGGGGCCACCTTTGGATTTGCATTTGCATTCTTTAGCCTTGGTGGGGAAAATGGATGCAGCCAGAGGTAGAGGAAGAAGATGTCATGGAAGAGCAAGGACAGTTGTGTCTGATGAAATCAGAGCCACAGTCATTGATCATGTGGTAAATCATGGTCTGTCCCTGAGGGAAGCAGGTTGAGGGTTCAACCAAACTTGCCTAGATCCACAGTGGCTTCAATAGTGAGGATTTTCAGGCAAACCAACAGGTACTATACAGTGTTTACAGCATTCTGACTGAAGGAGTTCAATTGATGTGTATATTACAGCAGTACTATGATTTGAGAAGTCTCCAGAAAAAGCAGATTTATCAGTGCACATTTGTCTTTGACTCACTACAGGACCCAGCAGTAACCTCACACAGTAACACAGGGGGAAGGGGAAGAATGTTTACGCCTCAACAGGAGGATACAATAGTTGGGATGGTCATTGTCAACAACAGCATCAAAATACGCAACAACATAATCGCAGACAAGAACACATCAGATCAGGATGAAACAGTTGTACACTGTTCCCTTTGACAGGAACTCAGGTACCAATATGAAGTTTATGAAGGTATAAGTGAAGGTTTAGGACCACCACCCACATGAACAGATGTCACTTCTAGATGCAATGGCTGCTGGGTGTATGGACATAACAGTGGGACACATCCAGGGCTGGATAAGGCATGCAAAAATATGTTTTTCTTGGTGTATAGCAAGAGATAACATTCGGAGTGATGTTGATGAAAATCTATGGCCAAATGCAGAGGACAGGATGGATGGGCCAGGCCAACAGTAGACTTCTGATACTGATAGGCAGACAATATATGTGCGAATTACTGTATATAGTGGAAATATTGCTTTTTGGTATGTATTTGTTATTGATTGCAAAGTATTTTGAGTAATTGATTGTATTGTATTTTTCTTTTCTGAATTACAGTATATTGCACTGTGAGAACAAACGTCACACAGTAAAAATTGTTATTCTGGGTTTCCAATATAGTAAAACATTCATTAATTTACAGTTTACTGTAAATTCACCACACTCAGTCATGACATCTATTGTGAGAGGCAAACCAACAGATCAAAAGTTTCTTTAGCTGCTTGGCTTGAAATATTTGTGGATGCAAAAATAGAGGAAAGGGAAACACATAATATATGTTTTTAGCAATGCTCCAAGTTGTTTGTGTTTTGTAGTTCATTGAACATTGAGTGACAAAGTAGTCTTATGGGAGAAAGCATATGCTATAGTTATGGCAGCATGAGTCACTTTTGGGTGAAATATTAAGTGTTTTGGTGGTTGAAGTGCATTTTGCACCAAAGGTTAACTGATTTGCTCAGGTGTGTGTTTCAAAAGCACACTGTGTGAAGAGTTTTGAAAAAGTGGACATGGTATTGAGACAAGTGTGAAAACGATTGTAAAAAACTGTAAGTGTTTTGAAAAAGTGGACATGGTATTGAGACAAGTGTGAAAACGATTGTAAAAAACTGTAAGAGAGCCTGAAAATGCTCCCCCCATCTCTGGACAATCAGAGCTTGATCCATAATGAGGGAGGATTCATCTGCAGTTCTAAGGGGGCAGACAGTGTTGGTTTTTGGACCATAAGTGGCCTTTACTGCATCATAAAAGTTGTGCATGTCATACCTGTCTGCAAAGAATTGTATTTGCTCTGCCTTGTGTACGCACCACTGGTTTTTAATGTGCCTCAGGGCACGCTGTACCTCTCTCCTTTGGTCTTGCCATTTGGTTTTAAGGGCTGCAGAAGATGGGTTATTGAGTGAGGCTTTATGGGCTTTATGCATGCTGTTGAGGAGAATGGAGATGTGTGTGGAGCTTTCATCGAACCAGTCCTGATGTTTCTTCCTGTTGTAGCCGATAGATTCGGCTGCTGTTTTATAAAGTAAAGCACTTAGGGAGGACCACTTGTCATCGGTCGTCCCCTCCATGCCCAGGAGAGACTCAATGTTCTCCAGCTGATTAGCTAGGGAACAGTGGAAGCTGTTGCATGCGTCTGTTTCCTGCAGCCGGGCACAGTGCCTGACGATGATGTAATCCAGAAGGTGCCAGTGCTTGGACCGGGGGTGCATCCAAGAGGTTTTGTATTTATTTTTCATGTGGAATATGGTGTTGGTAATGGTGAGATTGTATTCAGTACAGAGTCTTAGGAGTCTTAACCCGTTTGCATTAGTGTGGCCAATGCCGTGTTGTCCATTCACGCCTTTCCAAATGTCACTATTCTTCCCCACTCTTGCATTAAAATCACCCAACAGAAACATTTTGTCATTTTTGGGGACTTTGCGGAGGGCCTCATCCAGCATCTCGTAGAAGTGGTCTTTCACATGCTCTTCTGATGGAAGGGTGGGTGCATAAGCACTGAAGAGGGTGGCATATTGCTTTCCGACGAGGGGGATGCGGACTGACATAAGGCTTTCACTTATGCCAGTCGGTGTCTCAGTGAGATTTGGAAGGAGGCAGTTCTTGATGGCCAGGCCCACATCATGCAGGTGTTGTCCTCCTATGGGGTAACCTTTCCAGAAGAAGGTATAGCCTTCTCCCTCTTCCTTGAGTGATCCTTCACCCAGGAGTCTGGTCTCTCTAAAAGCAGCAATGTCAATGTTGTAGCACTTCAGCTCTGCCGCGATCAGTGCAGTCCTTCGACCGGGCCTGTCGGTGTTGCGGCTAGAGTCCAAGAGGGTCCTAATGTTCCATGTTGCAAGTCGTAGGAATGTATTTTACTTTTTTTGTTTTCGACCGCGAAACGGAATGTCCTGATGGGCACGGTATCCCATCCAGGAGAGTCTGAGTGGGCAATGTTTAGGTCACCTTTTCTAGACCTTTCCCCAACTGGGGTGAGCAGTATGGTCCTTAATAGGGCTCCTCAGACACACAGGGGTCTGCCGGGAGCAGCTGCCACTCAAAATCCAAGCTGCTGACGACCAAATAGCCCTGTGCCGCTACTGTGCAGGGACCTAGCTAGGAGCTTCCAGATCATTCAGTCCTGCCCCCGTCACCAGGCACCCCATCGCCAGTAGACTTGATAGGTTTGCAGGGGTCTGGATGGAACTCACTAAACCAGTAGCAGATACCTGCACGCCGAGATTATTTAAAGTGACGAAGGGGATGCGCTTGCTCCAACATCACTTCTTCGCTGTGGGGAGTTGTACTCCGATGGCAAGGAAATAATCCAAGACGACCGGTAACTCCTCATAGCTGCAGGAGGCTGCCGGAGCTCCAGTCTGTCGGAGGACCGCCTATGGTGCGCCTGCCAGCACCAGCTTTTCTCTCAGGGTGTGCTCCCCTAGCCTTTGTCTTTCTGGACTTACCCACAAGGCAGCGGGACAGTGGTTGGTGGATGCCAGGGCATATCCACAACTGTGGGCCTGCACGTCACACCTCTGGGGACCACTGCAGCGCCGAGATCCCCTGCCAAGTTTGCCTGGAGCCGCGAGGCACCCAGTTACCGTGTGTGGCCACGAGGAGGCCTGGCAGGAGTCTTGGTGAAGGAGAGGCTGTGTACTGGCAAGGCAAGGCTTACACACTAGGCTGCTTTCCTGTTCACCACAGGGGCTAGTCAGCGGCAGCGAGCTGTAAGCAAGAGGGTTGCAAGCAGGTGGGAAGCAGACATGTACCTTCCCTCTAACTACTGCACAACTGCACTAGACGCATCACAATACCCTGCGAATCTGCACACACTCACGCACACACACACATACACAAACACATACACATACGCATACACACACACACACACACACACATGCACACACCCAAACACAAACACTATGGGCCTGTTTAATTAAGCCTAGTTCTAGTCTAAATTCTATTTTGAATGCAGGGCTAAGCTTAATCAGTGCCACATCTTTTCTCTCTTACTGTACATACACACACACAAACATGTAATGCTTCCACACACAATCACATACACACTTTCTCTTTCTTTCTTTCTGACCTACCCCTACACACACACATCCGTTCATGCACAATGCAAATTAACACAACCACATACCTACACGCATCCTGACACACACACCTGCACGCACACAGTATTGATCAATCACACACACTTCTATGCCTTTGAATGACTTTTGAAGCAAGTCTTTGCACTTTAAAAAGTCTTAATGAAAAACAACATAATTGTAAAGAACGTTGCCAGAGCAACATGTGTCAGTGAAATAAATACTAGCGACCAAGGCCACCTCTGTTTGGACCCATTCAAAGAAGGCATAAAAGTACAGGCTGATCTTTCTAGAGGATAACGTCGTGATCGTCAGTAACACCAAGAACAAAAAAACCTTTTATTACATCCATGCCATGTCACTGGTGTGGGATTTTGAAATGTGACTGGACACTGGAGTATTTCCAATTTATCTCAGCTGAACAAACAGTTCCTGGGGAAACTGTTCTAGAGTCAGCAGGTCAGCAGACTCGGGGGAAACTGTCTGTTTAAGAGCACCATCAAACAGTCACAGATATTTTATCCTTGTTATATGGCTCCCTCTGCACTCAGTACTGTAATATTTACCTTCTCCCTTTCTGTAGTTACAGAACAGGCACAGAAAGGGAAGCAAATCCAGCCAGCTGCTAACACCAGGCCCTGGTGCAACAGGCATGTTTGTGGCCACTTGCTCTGCTGAACTGCACAAACATTTCCAGCGTCTGCAGAATGAGATGTGAAATCCGTCACTAGTCCACATGCTCATTTATAATTAGGTCAGTTCTTACATGAGAATGAAGGCACCTCAGCCATACTTCCAAAACTCTTACATTCCAGGCTTTGTAGGCTCTGTAATACTATATATGAAAAGAAAATTATACGCCTAAGAGAGAGAGAGAGAGAGAGAGAGAGAGAGAGAGAGAGAGAGAGAGAGAGAGAGAGAGAGAGAGAGAGAGACAGACAGAGAGAGAGAGAGAGAGAGAGAGAGAGAGAGATACATTTTTCCTCAAAAATAATGAAAAATAGTTGGTATAATAAATAAATAAACAGTTGGTATCTTGCCACTCCATAGCTCATAATTTATTAACTGACAGTGGTACATATGAACAGTACCTTTCTTACTGAGTTAACAGTTTTTCCAGGTGGATTTTAAACTTGACTCCATCGTTATACTCAGATATGACAGTTCTCTTTCTGAACTGGAATATCTGAAATATTATGTATTCGTGGACACCAATTACCAGTGTGTGGAGAGAGAGAGAGAGAGCATGAGGGAGTGAGGAGAGAGATATAGAGATCATGAATGAGTTATAGAGAGAGTGAAAGAGGGGTGACAGAGAAAGATAGAAAGAGAGAGATGTGCAGTTGGGACTTTATGGTAGATATTATGGTTTGTTAGATCTGTTTTTTTGCCTATTATTTCTTAGTGAGGCATGTTGATGTAATCAAAATTTTGAGCAAAAGTTAAAGTATCTGTATTTGTCCTAATAAAGACGGGAGCTGTGTTTTAGTTCACGCAGGGTATTTCTTTATTAGATCTATTGTTTTTCCTCATTTGTTGTCATTCCCATATTCACTGAAGTTGCACAGTCAAATAAGTACTAAATAAGAAAAAGAACATTTGCACATAGGGTAGGTATGTACAGTGGTTTAGTGTTTCATTTGGTGGTTTGCTTCAGCAGTAAGAATTTTGTTGGCAGGGAAAAAAATACTTGCATTCCGGCCTGTAACAGGCAGAGCAGTGCAACATAAAATAATTTTTGTTCTACTGACCAAGTACTGTTAAAAAGCTTATTGTACGGGTTAGTGCTATTGGCTAATGCTAGCTACATCATACTAACCTCATACGGGGATGAGTAAAGAGGCCTGGTTTTCAGGCTAGAGAGAGGAGAGCCTTGCGCTGAATGTTTGTTTTGCCATGTGGCTGTACATTGTGTGAGGGCATAATGTGTTCCCTTTTTGATTTAGTAGATTATCATAACGCATTTGGGTTGGCCTTAGTTTGGTTTAAGAAACTTTTATCCTATGTTAGTTAATAAATTCCATTCTTTTTGGTTTCATCTTTTTTGTCTACCTCGTGACCAGTGGCCACCCCCAGCCCAACGTCACAGTGGATATGCGTGAACATCAAGTAATAACTGAGGAAAAACAAAAAATGTGCCAAATGAAACAACACTGTCTGTTACATTAAACGTTGGTGACAAATTGTTTTATTCAACACAGGCCTTGCCTGAAATTCTTCCTCATATTTTCACAGTTTTGTTTCTCATCATCTCGTGTCTTAGGCAGGCCAGGGCAGATGATTGTGTTTTAAAAACAGTAAAGTTCAGACCGTGTGTGACTTCACAACCTCAAGTTGGCGATCAATGCAGCGCTTGCATGTCACCAACTTTTCCCAGCAAATGAACTCCGTCTCCCAGAAGCCTCGGCCATTCCCATAGCTGCTGAGATCTCATCCAGCTGTGCGTGTCTGCCCTCCATCTTCTTTAGATCAGGCCTGAGGAGCGATGGCTCTTTCACAAACCATTTGATCGAATACCTCGACTTATCTGTCACTAAACACAGTGGGGGTCAGCAGTAATGGTTCATTTTATCGATTTGTTTCATCACAAAGTATGAGGGGTCAATCTTCAGGCTCCATCACAATGTTAAAGTCGATGGGCAGGAGACATGAAAAAGGAACAACTATCAGCATTAATCATTTTCTCTGGCACTCGAAGAACAAGCCCCCACAATTCCTTGCAGTCAGGGAGCCATTTTCATGACAATGGAAGAGCTCTAACTTTGGCAGAATAATTCTGACTACCAGCTCTCCCAGAATCCTCTACTACAGCGCTCTAATCAAGCGGCTGAGCTAACCTGCCAGGCTCGTCATCTGGGAAATGTGTAGGGGTGGGGGAGGGGGTCTGGCGAGAGCAGAGGAGGAACAGACTGACTGATCACAGACAGAACGCAGAAGCTTTGAGGCTCTGGACCGGAATACTACTCTCTGAGCCAACAGGCCAGGACCGCAGCAGGGAAAGACTGCTGTGGACTGGGAATACAGCCTGGGAACAAAGCCTGGGAACATGCAGTCCCCTCAAAAAGTATTGGAACAGCAAGGTCAATTCCTTTGTTTGTGCTATACACTGAAGACAATTGAGTTTGAGGTCAAAAGATGTACATGAGATGTACAAGTATTTCTTGTTGCCCATATGTGTCCTGTTCGATTGATTTGTTAAACAATAAATAGTTCTGAATGTCTGCTCTTGGTTTTTGCCTTGGGTTTTGCCTGTAGAGACTGCATTTGTGTACAAAAAAGATAAACCAATATGAAGACCACAGAGCTGTCTTTGGGATAAAAGCAAGCCATTTTGAAGCTTAGAAAAAAATGGTAAATCCATTGCACAAAAAAAACATCAGTTAGTGACATCACAACCAGTCTCCACAGGGCAGGTGTGAAGGTATCTCAATCAAGCATTCAAAGAAAACTTAGAGAGCAGCAATATACAAGCTATACCACAAGATGGAAATCACTCATCACTAGTAAGAATTTAAGTAGTAAGTTAACCAAATAATGTTTTACCATTTAGAACATTATAGCTGTAATCAGTGGCATTTTCGGACTGTAATCCTGGGGTGGGCAACCAGGTGTGAAGGGTTTTCAGCATATCGGGAGGTGTGTGTCGGGGAATGAAGGAATCAATTGGTGCCTCACTGTCCACCTGTGGATTGCTGGACACTTTCTTATAGGCATTTATCAGCGGATTGTAGTTGAGTATTCAATATGGTAAGCACACTGGTGGTAATATTCAGTTACAGTCATATCGGAGCCACTGTTGAGGCATGTTGTTAGGCCCGTGGAAGGACAGACAAACTCATGGAGACTCTGTGGTCCTTCATTATTTGCCACTCTTTAACGTCTCTCATTCCCACTGGCTTATGGGTGATTATGAAATATGAACATCCTGCCTCCCAGAAGCTTAAGTTCATGTGACAGCGATGGCCTAATCTAGTGTTATGGTGGGAAAACTGTCAGCTGTTTAATTATGCCAGTGCTTCATCCTTCTGGCTGTATGCTAATGCGGAGATAAAACTGTTTAAAGGACGTTTGTATGCTAATGCAGGGCTAAAGCTGTAGAGGAGATGTTTTCAGTGCTGTCCCTTCCCCCGTTCCCCCCAAAATTATTTGTCAGTGTTCTAGAAAGCAATTGCTTTTAATTACCAGCGGTGATTGTTACATCAGCATTAGTATGCCCAGTTAAGAACATTCTGATAACATATTTCATGATCTCACTCTTTAACCCTCAAGCGACCAACTGGGGTCATATCCCCAGACATATACTTTTATTGATATCATAATGGCCCTTCCCAAATTTCTTGACTTTGTCAAGCAACATGTTTGTCAAGCACATGGAGTGATTATGATTAAGTGATGATATATCTTGATATATGACCCCAATCAAAAGCAACAGGTAAAATTATGTTCCAAATTAAAATGATTGTACACATGTGTTTAATGTGTACTTCAGAGGTTATAATGTAAATCTTTCAGTTATCGACATTGACTAGTACAGTGAGGAATGTAGTATTTCTGCACATATCACAGTAGAGTGTGGGGAAAGGTTTACATTGTACAACTTTGGGTTGTTACGTGAAGTAGGGGATGTCTGTGGCTCAGTGGCTGTAGAACTGTTTAGCAGCAACAAAATACAGAGCTTGAAATACAGTAATGTGAAATGTGCTGTAATAATACAGATATGCAATCTTTTTATGAAAATGGAATGTCTTTGACGTTTTTAATGACATTTTAATCGAAAAAAATTTTTTGAATCGATTTGGGCTTCTTATTCATGTGTATGAAATTGGGGTCATATCTGACCCCAGTCGGTCATTAGTGTGTGTGAAATATGTTGGTCGCTTGAGGGTTAAAGGGTTGACAGTGATGCAGGAGGTCCTGATGGACCAGAACCAGAAGCAGTCCAGGAACCGGGCTCCCACACCTGTCCCCTCCTGTCAGTGTGTGAGCGCTCCCCCAGGTGTGGCCTGCAGACCCTTCTGCTGCTCCTCCCTTCTGACAGAATTCACCTGAATGATTTCACACTTCATCTGAGCTGGAGAACCAACAGGCATTACATACAGCATTCGTGCTTTTTTCGCACTAATATGCAATTCCCACTATGCGTTACTCTGCACTTAATTAATCAATCAAAGCTGTTGATTAGACACTTAACTCACAGGCTCCAGCCCCCCTGCGACCCTGTTCAGGATAAGCGGGTTAAGATAATGGATGGATGGATGGATATTTCCATGGCATGAAATATGATGTTGCAACCTTCTTGACAGAAATCTTTGGTCAATCACTAACAGGAGCATGACATTATCTTGTTTCACGTTTCCCCTCACAAAATGTAGTGTAAATATACATTTTATTAAGTACATGCTGCTTATTCATTCATTCATTCATTCATTCATTATCCTAACCCACTTATCCTGAACAGGGTCGCAGGGGGGCTGGAGCCTATCCCAGCATACATTGGGCGAAAGGCAGGAATACACCCTGGACAGGTCGCCAGTCCATCGCAGGGCACACACACCATTCACTCACACACTCACACCTACGGGCAATTTAGACTCTCCAATCAGCCTAACCTGCATGTCTTTGGACTGTGGGAGGAAACCGGAGTACCCGGAGGAAACCCACGCAGACATGGGGAGAACATGCAAACTCCGCACAGGGAGGCCCCGGTCGACCGGGATTCAAACCCAGGACCTCCTTGCTGTGAGGCGGCAGTGCTACCCACTGCACCATCCGTGCCGCCACATGCTGCTTATGCCTATGTAAAGTTTATTTTTCAAGTAGGGCTATTAATTTTCACATGTTTAAGTAGGCTAATTCAAACTTATTCGACCTATTTTAAGTTACATACGTACATGCCATTTATTCTGCAATTAGGTATACTTTATAGGTATACTTTAATTATTGAAAAATAATTAACTTCTGAAAGTAAAAAAGAAAGTGCAGTTTAAATAGTCTCTCCTCTCTGGGATATGGTTCAGAAAAATCACTGACAGCTCCGTGTTACCATCAGCTTTCTTGGGCTTCTATCTGATGTTCCTAAAAAGTGTAGGCTATTAGGTGTACCAGGTAGATGTAATAGTTCAAATAAAATAAATAATTCAAATTAAATTTGTATTTTACGTAGGCCTATAATCATAATTTAAACTGACTACAAGATTATTTTTATTCCTCTCACATATGGTGTATAGGAGTGTCACTGTGCAAGTACGATTCAAAAACCAAAATGAGGAAGGCAGATGTGAACAAAAGCGGATTTACTGAATGTCTACATGGACACGCTTGCCACTGGCAGTCATGGCTTGCAATTGTGATTTCTACATGAAGCGCACCAAAAAGAGCAGAACCAATCTATTCCATCTCACAGACCTCAGCTCACATGTCAAAAATTTTGTGAAACGAGCCCCTGGTTACTTGGATCTTAACTACCTGGCCACCGGGAGAAAATAAAAACCATCAGCCCCAGTCACTCTCCAGGACCAGGGTCAAACTGAATATGCCTTATATCCAGCTAGAGGTTTAGAAAATATAATGTGAGGCTATGTATGAGTTTACTGCAGACTTGTATCGCACATCTTTCACAAAAATAATAATTACAAAATAAAGCAATACAAATCAACCAGAATTAATTATTAATTCAGCCTTCACAAATACAACAACAACAACAACAACAACAACAACAATAATAATAAGAATAATAATAATAATAATATTAATAATAATAATAATAATATTAATAATAATAATAATAATAATACACTTTTTGGACACATAATTGCTGGTCAGCTGGTGGTTGAAGTGCTTTAAAATACTCCTGCATACCATTTGCATTCAAGGTTTAGGAAATGGACTGAAAGTATCCCTGAGGATAGTGTTATAAATGCTTATGTCCTCACAAACACATGAACATTTCCTCACCATTCCTTAACCTGTGCATCTGAAGCTGTGCCTAAATGGTATAAAATATACATACAAATGTGATGCAGAACTACACATGCAGCATGTATTAAATATCCATATCATTTTAAGTAGTTTTCAAGATGTGTGACATTGACATGGAGACAGATGAGAGATTTAAATTCAGAAACAAAAAATCAAAAAATCAAATGTGACTATTTGTTTAATCAGATTGTTCAGAACTGCTACATTTATTAGTTTATTTCTGTTTCAACATTTATTCAACATGTAATGCCTTTCTTTCAGCCACAAATGGTTATATCCATTATAGCTGTGATGCCTGGGGGGATCATGAATGTAGATGGAAAAGGGGCAATTCAAAGATCAAATATTGAAATGTGACTCCACGTTGCACTCAAAACGTGAAGACGGGTGCATATGACAAGGTTGTGCCCTTGTTCAAGGGTGCGGAATGTCATAGCACCCCAGGACCGAAACACACTGCGCATATAGGGCAGAAATATATGGCATAATGTGATTAAACACGTCTCCAATAGGCTTGGGGAAGTCAAGCTGTTTGTCATAATGTGGAATTATAGTATGAGCAGAGAGCCTAGGGCTCAGGGCGTTTTGTGGAATACTGATGGCTGCTGTAGAAAGCTGCAGCCTGGGTAAGCCATGGTCAACCTGTGCTTTCATATTCCATCATTTCCTAAATCAATGCCAGCCTATGAGGCTTCTGTTTTCACCCCACAGACGAGCCTAGTGCTCTGGCAGCACAACCAAATCAGACCACTAGGACCTGTGGCAAGATCATATCCACCTGAGAGCTGGCAGAAAAATACTAAATAAGCAAGCACTTACATATTTCTCAGCTGAAAATATTTTATTGAATGTCCCTTGTAGGGCACAGTGTTACTTTTAATTTGGATATTAGAAATAACAAAACACCTATAACAAATAACGTTATTATAAAGCGTAGGCTATTATATTAGGTGTACCAGGTAGACGTAATAGTTCAAATAAAACAAACCATTAAAATGATTTTTTTTTATTTTACAAAGTAGCTAAATGTTTTTTGTTTTTTTATCTTATGCAATATTAATTTTCCACCCTTTAGATACCCTTTGGCCAGCCCACTTTGCTGAGGAGCGCTAATGCTGTGCACAAATGAAAAACTTTGATAGAAAAGGAAACAGGCGGATGAGAACGATAGCCGATTTATTGATGGCCTACATGGACGTGCTTGCGACATGCGTTTGAGGATTGCAATTGCGATTTCTTCCTGAAACGCTCCAAAAAGTACAGGAGAAATCTGTTGCATCTCGCAGATCTTAGCTCACACGTCGCAGCTTTCATGAAAGGAGCCCCTGAGTGAGTAAAATAATTCTGATCCAAAAATATAGTCAAAGGACCAATGCTATGATATTGCTCAGTTACATCAAAATCCTGGATATCATCCCATAGGTCAGCGTTTGGCGTTAATTAATAACTAATTACAGGGAGTGGCAGCCTGTTAAATCAGTTTAGATTTTCTTGTTGAGGGGATGATTGAGGAGGCGAGGGACAGGTTCGTCAGGTGAACGTGCCGTGTGCAGATGTGTGTAAAACAGAGGGAGCTGGCTCTGATATGGAGTTGTGGAGAATATCTCTGTTGCCTGGGAGACCGACTCATGTTAGACCACACTGGTTAGACGACCAAATAAGAATTCTAATGATGTTAAAATGTGGTCGAAATAAACACAATGCTCTAAATGCTCAGGCGACCAGTCAGACTGATTTCAGCACCAGAAATTTAATAAAATCTTTTTATAATTGTGTTCATGTCTGAAGGGAAGGTTTGAGCTCCTACACACAGACACAATCAGAAAATCCCAGTATATTTGCTGTTGCATTGCTTCACTTTTAAATACATTTGATTCTTGGAATTAGTATTCATTTGATATTGTCAGTGTGTGCACATCTTCCTTCAAATGAGCTGAGGAACAATGCATCATTTAAGTAATGTAAAAAGGACACGGGATTAGCTCCTCGAGCTGAACTGTTGGCCTGCTATGGGAACAGAAGCCTGGAATTCTGGGCTTTCAGAACTAATGCTGGTCAGGAAAACCCCTAAACCCCTGAACCCCTAAAAAAATGTACAGGGAATACCAGGAATTTACCAGGATTAGGGTTAGGATAAGGGCTAGTGCTAGGTTAGTAAAAAAAAATCTTTCTTTCCCAAGTTGTCCCTTAGAGCCCCTTGGGAAAGAAAAGTTTGCACTGGTCATTCAGAGTACTGGAGCCTTTAAGTAGGAAGAATTTGGTTCCTCTTGTGTTGGAGTTTTATGTGCATTTGTTCAGGCCACTTGGGAATAAAGTGGTAAGTTTTAGGATCCATTGTTTTTTTTCTAGCCTGCGTCTCCCCTCTCGTCGAGTTCTTTTTTTAAGAAAAGCTTTAGAAATACTGACAGTTGCAAATTATATTTTCCATTGTGTTATACAGTCCCCTCACATTTGGGGACAAAAATTTCAGCTACTATTTCCTAGTATTTACACCTACTTAGTAGTGTTAAACTACTTAGGACGTAACAACTTTGCATGCTCAGGTGGTGTTTTTGCTCCATTTCCTGTTGCCTGAAGAAGCTGTGATAATATACTAGCAGCAGTTGCCAGTAAAATAAACCAGGAAGAGGGGCTCTTGAAATTAAAAACTGAAAAACAGCCTCAGATATGAGGTGATGCCCGGATGCTGACAATTACTAGCTCACCAAGCAAAAAAAAGACAAAATTAAAGATCAATGTTAATTGGATCCTGTCTTTATCCTCAGATCAGAAAATAAGTACTGGAATAACTTCCCCTGCCGTGAGCCTTGCTGTCTTATACAAGAGACACAAAACGGCACAAAATTACAGCATGTGTTCACTGAGTTGCAAGGCTAAATGCATACACCAGAAACACACACATACACATGTGTACACACACACACACACACATGCATACACACATAGTACGTATGAGCACACACAACCAAACACACACACACACATAATCCAGCATCTGGAGCTCTAAGTGCCTCCTCTTTTAAAAGGTGTTCATTTCCTCCCAGAGTTACAGACTCTTCACTCACTGAGGGACCATTAATGTTGCTAAATCTGGCACATTGCAAATGTGAACATGACTGTATATCAGTGTTATTTTTAGGATTAGGATTTCGATTTAGTGTAAGTGTTATTGTTAGGATTAGGGTTAGGACTAAGTTTAGTGTGAGGGTTAGGGTTAGTGTTAGGATGAGAGCTAATCCTTTATTTTACAGCCTGTTAATTGCCTAGCATGTACACATTGTATAATGACTGTATATTAACCCTCTTATATATACTATAGGTGAGCTTCAGATAGGATATGTTGTAAAACAGGCAGAGGAGTAGTGTACCACATTAATCTAGTGTACACTGTGAATCAAGAATCTAAATCAATGACACATTCTGCTGATTACTGTAATAATATGTCTGCCCAGCTCTTGCCTGTAACTTCACCCCTGCTGGTTTGATGTACCCTTGAAAAAAAGAAAGAAATATAAAGACATAAATATATATTTTGAAATCAGGTAGGCAGTACCAATCCAATTTTAAGAAACCCAAACACAGAAAATAGACAGGATTCCCACCCAGAAAAGCAAACAAGATGTTGATATAAGAAACAATTCTGTCAGTGGCTGGTTTAAAAGCAGATGTGTACTTGTGACATGTTTTTGTTATTTGAAGGCTCTTTGCTGTTCCAAAGTTGCTTTGTGGGCCCACAGTTATGGAATTGAAAAGAAGTGGCAGTTTATCATGTACTGTGTAATTACAATTTTAAATATTCAGCGAAGATGAAAAACGGCGCACTAAAGCATTAGATTTAGAATGATGAACCGTGAAGGCAGTAGATATCTGTCTGGAAGAATTCTGCTCAATACTGCTCAAACAGGTGAGAAATATAAAAACTGCGACATTGGTCATGGTACTCCTATTAACCGTCTCTTGGTGCCATTAACAGCCGTCAGTTTTTGTTTAATGCTCATGAATAATTTCTCACTAGGCAAGCAATTTACTGAGGTGTGAGGGGGGGCAGAACGTAATGGGATTGGCACCCTATACAGTGTGGTAACATAATCATTGAACATGTGGCAGAAGAGAACTGTAGATGTGCAGATCTACATTCGGCTGGTATGATTAATCACAGCTAAATGAGATGATCTCACATAGGGAGGGTAACCTTCTCACCCCCAGTGGGGGGGAAAGATGTCACCTAGCATGCCCTGCCTCCAACCAAATTGCAGGATTCATGACACAGAGAACAGCCTGAATGATCAGAACGGCCTGATCCAAAACGTTAATTCAAGATGCTATATCAAGCACAGCGGAATATAAAATTCAGAAAATAAATTTAATTGAAGAATTGGGTTTGAAATGTGCAAACGAACAGGCTGAGCAAGCAGTTCCAAACAGCCCTGCTTCAAAATGAATTACGTTACATTACATTACAGTCATTTAGAAGACGCTCTTATCCAGAGCGACATACAATAAAATTCAAATCATATCCAGGCACAAGTGCTTTGAAAACCCGAGAGGGAAGTCCTAGAGTGATTACATAGATACAAACTTGAACCTTTGTAGAATAATCAGAACTGTCCAAGTAGCAATACCACAGTTGGCAGCTGGAACACCCCAAATCATGAAATAATTCAAATTGAAGAGCAATTATTACATACAATATATAAATAGCATTCATAGCTAATTATTACAGTGTGGTGGGGAGGGAAAGGTGCAATCTGAAAAGGTGAGTTTTCAGTCTGTGCTTGAAAGTGGTGAAATACTCTGCAGTTCTGATGTCCACAGGAAGGTCATTCCACCACCATGGGGCCAGAACAGACAGTGTGTGTAAGGTCTGATGAGCTTTTATGCTGGGGCTGATCCCTTAACTGCCTGGTATGCAAGCACCAATGTTTTAAATTTGAAGCGAGCCATAACAGGAAGGCAGTGGAGGTCAGTGGGCAGGGGGTGAAGTGAGAGTGTCTAGGAACTGAACAGCCTGATCCAGAAGTAGACAGACCTGATCCAAATGACATGATGTAAAATAGTTGTGATCTGAAGAGTTGTCTTGTATGGTAGCTGGGTTGGACAGGAGTGGCATTGTAGGGTAGTTGGGTTGGACAGTAGGTTGTAGAGTCATTGCATTGTAGGGGGCAGTTGGGTTGAATAGTAGTTAGGTTGTTCGGTCATTGGGTTGGATAGCAGCTGCGTAGTATGATTGTTGGGTTGGACAGTAGTTGGGTTGTATGGTAGTTTTGTTGGACAGTAGATGGGTTGTAGGGTAGTTGTGTTGGACAGTAGTTGGGTTGTAGGGTAGTTGTGTTGGACAGTAGTTTGGTTGTAGGGTAGTTGTGTTGGACAGTAGTTGGGTTGTATGGTAGTTGCGTTGGACAGTAGTCGGGTTGTAGGGTAGTTGTGTTGGACAGTAGTTGGGTTGTAGAGTAGTTGTGTTGGACAGTAGTTGGGTTGTAGGGTAGTTGTGTTGGACAGTAGTTGGGTTGTAGAGTAGTTGTGTTGGACAGTAGTTGGGTTGTAGAGTAGTTGTGTTGGACAGTAGTTGGGTTGTAGAGTAGTTGTGTTGGACAGTAGTTGGGTTGGATCCAGACAGCAGCCACAGGGAGGCTGAGCTATCAGGGGAGACACTTCCCTGGCAGGGTCCCCAGCTGTCAGCTCTGATCGCTGGGCTCATCAGGAAGGGGGGCAGCCAGGCACAGCAGGAGCCAGATGCAGCTGGTTTACACGAGGGGGGGGGGGGTGTCTCAGTCTTAAGGAGCTGTCAGAAACACAGGAATACAATCCAGAAAAACAATGACGAACAAAATAATTTTAGACGCTTTAGACCCCTACAAAGATTTCTCCCCTCCATCACATACCACCGCCACACCATGATTTTCACATACATCCCTCACCCCTGCCCCCCCATCTCAAATTAGGACCGCGGAGGATGGATTGGGGCTCTCTCTCTCTTTGGTTCTTCAGGGACCTGTGAGCAGAGATGTGTGTGTGTATGTATGTGTGTGTGTGTGCGTGAGTGTATGTGTCTGTGTGTGTGTGTGTGTGTGGGTGCATGTATATGTGTGTATTTGTGTGTGTGTGTGTGCATGAGTACATGTGTGTGGGTGCATGTATGTGTGTGTGTGTGTGTGTGTGTGTGTGTGTGCAGGATTATGAGTGTGTGTGTGGGTGCAGGGTGCATGTATGTGTGTGTGCGTGTGTGTGTGCATAAGTATGTGTGTGTGGGTGCATGTATATATGTGCATGTGTGCATGAGTATGGGTGTGTGTGTGTGAGGTTGTGCGTGTGCATGTGTATGGGTGTGTTAGGTTGTGTGTATATGTGTGTATGCGTATGTGTGTGTGTGTGTGTGTGTGTGTGTGCGTGTGTGTATGTGTATGTGTGTGTGTTAGGTTGTTTGTGTGTGTGCATATGTGTGTGTGTGTGTGTGTGTGAGAGAGAGAGGTACACACCAGCACCAGGGTGAAACAGTGACCAGGCATGTCAGTAGGGTCATGGCTCCATAGGGCAGTTGTCAGACAGGGTGAGTATGAGATATGACAGGTGCCTGTTACCCTCTCCCCGCTGCATCACTGATGCCTCTATCACTGCTCCTGCTCCTCCAGGCTTCCCGGGGCCGGTATCGCTCCGGAGGAAGGGCGTGCCGTAAATCCACCGGCCACTGTCACCTTTGTGTGACTGGCAGTTACCGTGGTGACATGCAGGAGCTGATGATGTACTGGGTCCAACTGCTGGCTCAGATAGGCTTTACCGTCACTAAATCACACACCAAGACCATGGCAACCCTACCTCCCCTCACTGGACCCCAGTACCCTTTGGAATCAGGCAGCCCATCAAATAAACGCTGTTTTTCTTTTTTCCAAGGAGCCGTGAATGTTGGGGTCAGAGCGTTATGCTCTTCCTGTGTACTGTAAGCTTTTGAGGCAGCATCAAATACATCCGACAAAAACACATCTATCTGGAGGCGTGAAGCCACTCTCATTCCCAGCCGTGATCGAGAGGACACTCCACAGTTCTACGAGTCGGTCAGGTGATCCATCAAACTTCTCCACGCGTACAGAATCCAAACTGAACCGATGGGAGTTTGGGGAAGATCAGTCACACAAACCCACACCCCTGTGACAGACAGAGGGCGTAATTGACTCTTCCCGCCTTGAGAACACACACACATCCCAGGGCTTTTATGGAGTAACGTGGAGGCTGGGGGAGGGTGGGGGGTGGGTAGGAGGACCCCCCCATCTCGTCTCTGTCAGGGGCGCTGCAGCTGGACCCATAAATCATAGCAGCAGGGCGGATACGCAGGATTGGCCCACCATCTGCCTCGGGAATGCCGACGCTCCGATAAGGACGGAATCTGTGGGTGCAGAGGTGCAGAAATAGCAGGGGAAAAGGGGGGGGTGTGGGGGGAGTAATTCATTTGAGGAATAAAGCGGGGGCACCTCAGAGTGGCTGGCTGCAGAGTAGGCGGGGGGCATGCCCAGTGGATCATATAGGCTGCCAAATAAACCCTAAATGTACATACAAATAAAACCTGCAGCTGGAAAAACCCAGTGATTGATACTGAGACACATTCTTGCATTACAACCCCCCCCCCCCCCCCCCCCCACTCCAAACACCCCCTCCACACCCACCGCCTGCCCTTTGCACTTGATAGTTCTCTGTCTGCTCTCATTAGCACTCTAATTGTAACTGTCCGTTCAAATGTAGGAGAGCAGGGTTTTAGCTTTTTTTATTCTGTTAGCTGCTAATCTGCGCCAGGCTGAGTAGAGTCAATGGCAAACTCAGAAAGCTCCTCATGCCTCTAAATGCTGTAGATCAAGGCATTTGTCTTTTACTGACTTTCTCTTGTTGTGTGTGTGTCTGTCTGTGTCTGTGTGTGTGAGAAAGAGAGTGAGAGATGGGTTAGTGGACATCAAATGTTCAATGTTATAAATGTACATGAATGAGGAAATTATGTTATTTATAAGACCGGAACCATAAAGGGAGCGGGATTTTTGTCTTATCCCAAAGGATCCAGGATCTGTCTCTCACCTATGAGAACAGTTCCACTTGAAGAGGGGCCGGACATTATCTGGCTTTCCGTTCTAGTTGTGCCATCATTCCCAATGGAATTTTGTGCATGCCAACGGAACAACTGTGGCCAAAACAGCTCCTGCCGGAATCCACTCAAAGCGATGTTTCACACTGCCCGAGAACTGATCACATAACTAAATTACCTGCCATCTTAACTGAGCCACTTAGACCCCACCCTTGAGCTCTGAAATGGCCACTTGCAATCACAACCTCACTGGATTGTGTCCCGTTGAGAATAAGAATCAGCCAGCCCTGTGTAAGATGATATACACATACATGCAAGCAACATTAGTTGCCAATTAATAACCTTCTAAAACCACAGGGGACATATAAAACATAGTCATTGTTTGCAGAAGTGGATTTTTGTGTCTCCTCTGCAATTCATCATGTCACAGGCTATAAAGCGAGTTACGTACGGGTAATTGATTTTATGGTAAATAAATACCGTAATGAACAAAATCGGCATGACCATTTATCCCACAGAGCTTGTGCAGGGCTGGTGGTGGTTATTGGCCATGGTTTAAATCTGCCAGTTCAACACGTTAATATAGTGACATGGATGCTAACTCAGGCAGTGACTAAGAGAGGGAATGTAAAGACAGGTGTTTGGAGTAAAATGGCAGTGGGAGTAAGGATGCACATAACTGAAGAGGCATGGTTAATTCGCCTGTCACAGTGCCTGCATTCACACATAATGCCATGCGCAAAATTATACATTTCACCCATATTTCATCATTTCACCCATGTAATGACTCTATGAGTCGTACACAGATGTTTTGTTAATGGTGCTGCCTCCTGTATTGACGCTTGGTAGCTGTGCAGTATGGAGGTGAAAAGCATAAGGTGGTGAGAGAGCTGATCTGAGCCGCAGGTCCAAGCAGCCCAAAGCAGGCCACCAGGTGGGTTTATTAAGAGAAGCATCAGCTGCATCTTGTTTGCTAGGATTTATAGTGATTACTGCCCACCATAGGTGTGCTTGTGAAATGTTACAATATCTATCCACCACATTGACACAACACGTGGCATCACATCATTAGATTCTTCTGAAATCAATCATGAGCCCCAGTGTTACTCAATTATTAACCCCTTTGTAAATTAAACATTAGATCTCTCATTAATTAATTATTAGCCAGATTAATAATCCAGCATTAGTCCATTTGTTAATAAATCATAAGGGAATTTCTTAATCAGTTTTAACCCCCTTATTACTAAAATCAGATCCATTGGTGATCAATTACTAGCCCCTTTTTTAATAACAAATTTACCTCTACATTGATGAATAATTACCCCCTTCTGTAACCTATGATTCGTACCTTCTTCAATCATTAGCCCATTCATGAATAAATCATTTAATCTGTCGTTAATCAATCTTTAGCACCTTTATTAAGAAATGACTAGATCCTTTGGTAATCAATAACTTATGAACCCCTTCATTAATCAGTAACTAGGTGCATTGTCAATGAATCATTAGCTCCTTCTTTAGTCAATAATTGTCGGTACATTTTTGCTGATACTGAGTTGGGATTGTCAGTAGGAATGTGCTGATATTCAGTTGGGATTTTCAGTAAGAATGTGCTGATATTGAGTTGAGATTTTCAGTAAGAATGTGCTGATATTGAATTGGGATTTTCAGTAAGAATGTGCGGATATTGAGATTTTAGTCTTGAGGCTGCAGACAGCCATGCATTGCATGCACCATCCTGTAGAAACAGAAAGCAGCTTGTAAATGCTTTGGACTTTGGATCACCTGACAAATGAGGGCATGTTACAATTTGCAGCTTTATCCCTGATGGAACTGTGTAAAAATGTACAATTAAGTTTAATAGTTTTCCTCCCTGTAAACTGCTTTTCCATTACTATTTAATGGCTATTTTATAGACAGGTCCGACTGTGTTCAGCTTGAGCAGAAATTCAAAATGCAAAATGCAGTCAGGAACGTCCGTGTAGTGCATACTGTTTATTGCATGAAGGTACAAGAAAATGGCTAATCTGGTGGTGAATTTCAATGACCACATTAATGAGCACCATCACTCTCGTGTCTGTGCTGGTTGGCTAAAGCCATCGGTCATCATCACTATATAAGGCAGGATGTGTGAATCGTACAGTCCGCCCTCCATCGCCATGGTTCTAATAATTCACAGCATCTATTGGCTGCCACTACTGCCTGTCCAATGCTGTCATCTCCCAAATAGCACTTATCACCCACTCCAGTGGGAAGTGCTTCTGCATGAGCAAATTATTTTAATTAAAAATATATAAGATTAAATATAGTGGTGTTAAGTCAAAACCTGTAAATGCACCACTGATTAAAAGCCGTTTCTCAATTTGTTGCTTGATAATTGTGAAGAACACATAGTTATCTACCTATTCGGAATGCCACTTGAGAGTAACGGGTGAGCTGTTCATACAGAGATTGTGTGTATTTAATGCTAATCAGAGATGTTTGTACAACCCTGCGGTGTCTGCCTCCCAGGTGGCTTAGCTAGCTGTGCGGATCACTGTAAATCGCAGAGATTAAAGGACATACAGTCCTCTCCAAAAGTATTGGAACAGCAAGGTCAATTCCTTTGTTTCTGCAATGCACTGAATACATTTGGGTTGTGATGGCAAGATGAACACAAGACAAGAGTTGAGAATGTCAGCTTTTATTTCCTGGTATTTACACATAGATGTGTTAAACTACTTAGAACATAGCACTTTTGGTATCAGACTACCCAATTTTTATGTGGGAAAAAGTATTGGAACAGAGAATATTTAAGAGAATAAAAGTAAATAACACTTAATATTTGGTACCATAGCTCTTGCTTGCAATAACTGCATCAAGCCTGCGACCCATTGACATCACCAAACTGTTGCATTCTTTAACGTGATTACATTATTACATTATTGGCATTTGGCAGACGGTCTTATTCAGAGCGACGTACAGTTGATGAGACTAAGCAGGAGACAATCCTCCCCTGGAGCAATGCAGGGTTAAGGGCCTTGCTCAAGGGTCCAACGGCTGTGCGGATCTTATTGTGGCTACACCGGGATTAGAACCACCGACCTTGCGTGTCCCAGTCATGTACCTTAACCACTACCCTACAGGCTGCCCTGTATCTTGTGATGCTTTTTCAGGCTGTTACGGCAGCCTCTTTCAGTTGTTGTTTGTTTCTGGTGGTTTTCACTTCAATCTCCTCTTCAGGAGGTAAAATGCATGCTCATGTGGCTTAAAGTCTGGTGATTGTCTTGGCCAGTCTAAAACCTTCCAGTTTTCTCCCTCATGAAGTCCTTTGCTGTGTTGGCAATGTGTTTTGAGTCATTGTCTTGCTGCATGATGAAGTTCCTCCCAATTAGTTTGGACGCATTTCTCTGTTAGTTGGCAGAATTCTTCCTGCAGCTACCATCATGAGCCCACTCCAGAAGCAGCCATACAAGCCCCAGCCATTGCACTTCCTCCACTGTGCTTCACAGATGAGCTTGTATGTTTTGGATCATGAGCATTTCCCTTCTTTCTCCACACTTTGGCCATTCCATCACTTTGGTAGAGGTTAATCTTGGTCCCGGTGGATGTCAGAATGGCAGAGTCTCTGACCTCCTTCAAGCGCAGACTGAAGACTCATCTCTTCAGGCTACACCTTTCCCTCCCTAACTCACCACCATGATTGGCCTTATATATGCCATAGACTGTAATGGCACTTATGTATAGATTGTATAGATATTGTTACTTGTAGAGATATTGTTTTTTTTTTTGTATTAGCTATTGTATTGTTATACTCAGGGTATTCTAGCTGGCAAATGTGGTATGCTAGTTTGGAAGTTGATTGTATTCTTCAAGGGTTCTGATTATCTGTATGTTTACACTAGGACTTGGAACTGTACTGTCCTCTCAGGTCCTCTTCGCACTTGTACTTGTGTTTGATCTGCACTTCGTTGTACGTCGCTCTGGATAAGAGCGTCTGCTAAATGCCATGTAATGTAATATAATGTAATGGTCTCATCAGTCCATAAAACTTTGTTCTAGAACTTTTGTGGCTCATCTCTGTACTTCTTTGCAAATTGTAATCTCACCTTCCAATTCCTATTACTCATGAGTGGTTTGCATCTTTTGGTTTGCATCTCTATATTGCTGCTCTCTAAGTCTTCTTTAAACAGTTGATTGAGATACCTTCACCCCTGCCCTGTGGAGATTGTCTGTAATGGCACTTACTGATGTTATGGGGGGTTTCTTCACAGCTCTCACAGTGTTTATGGCATCAACTGCTTTTGTTTTCCTTGGTCGACCTGTTCAATGTCTGTTGCTCAGTACACCAGCGGTTTCTGTCTTTTTCAGAACATTCCAAGTTGGCTATCCCCAATGCTTGTGCAAGGGAAAATCTGCCTTTTCCACTCCTTTTGGATGACACCAATTTGTTACGCTCCCGTTCGCACTGCATGGAGCTCCAGTGGTCCTCCGGCGTCTGATGGACAGGCAGTTAAGACCGCATGCTACGTACGCCGCTGCCGTATGGAGCATATGGAGCATCTGCGAGCCATCCTGAAGACGGAGCAGGGCAGGGCTAGCCCTAACCCTAACCCAGGGTTGCAGCAGGGCGGGGCTCACTGCAAACCCTGGGAAGTGTGCAATTGGACAGATTGGAAGTAAGTTATCTGGGGTTCCTCTTGGGACGGGGACCAGTCATTCCTCTGGTCAATAAAACCGTGGCCATTTTGGCTTGTCCCCGACTCAAGTCCACAAGTAAGGTCATTCCTGGGGCTAGCAAATTAATATATACAGTTCATTATGGATTTTCTTGTCTCACTAGCCCCTTGACTGATCTCACTCGAAAGGGAGCTACATTACGAATCAATGCAGCTGTTTATAAATGTGTGCTTATTTCCACAGTAGGTGGCTGAGACCAGGGAACCGCTGTACAGGATTCTAAGCTGTATGCACTAAATGACTGGAGAAGGTATGGAGCTGAAAAGATACAGTTTGGTTTGGTTTTCCTTTATTATTTTAGTTTGTTGTTTTGACCCCAATCTCATAAGGGTGAAGGATGAAGACTTTTTTTTTTTTTTAGAGTTTCTCTCTCGCTCCCAAAATCACCAAAACACATCCCACACATCACCTGGCCGTCCGCCACTTTGGCGGAGATAAAATGGAGCACAAAGAGTTTCATTTTGCTTCTTTGCCTTCGATTTCACACTAAATATCCCTGCGATTGTGAGAGCAGGGCTCCCTGACTCCATCCCGTCTCCAACTCTTTGTGGACTGGAGCCTTGCATTAAATATTTAAACCAGCCTGAAAACTCCTGGAAAAGCTAAAGCAGTGTCTGCTGTGAGAAATGAGAGTAAGCGCCAGTGAACTTCTGTATGTTTCTCAACACTACAGCTACAGGTGACAGACAGAGAATGCGTTTCATGTATTTATTTATGTGTGTTGCATGCATGTTGTGTATGTGTGTGCATGCTTTGCTTGTGTGTTCCACGTGTTTTGGGTGTGTGTTGTGTGTGTGTTATGTGTTGTGGGTTGAGTGACTGTTATGCGTGTGTGTCTGTGTGTGTGTGTGATTTCCATGAATTGTATGTGTGTGTACGTCCGTGTGTTGCATGTGTATGTGTTGTGTGTGTTAGTGTAGTGAATGTGTTGTGTATTTGTGTGTGCATTGCGTGTGTGTGTGTTCTGTGAGTTGTGTGTGTGTGTGTGTGTGTGTGTGCGTGTGTGTACCTTTGTCGTCCCGGAGAGATTAAATGAATTAGAAAACCAGTACACCTCCCTTTCTTGAAAGTGTTTATTCCTGGATGTCACATCCCTGTATTGATCCAGTAAAAGTCATCTGTGGGCCACTTGGACCGGATGTCGGGAAGTAAGAACCTGAACATACGAACCATTGATAAATTAAAGGCCGCATTGGCTATTTATTTTCAGGATTCATTGCTGAATGGTTCATAAGTACCTCTCCAATACCACAATTCTAATTATCCTGGGTACAGTGTTCTGACATGGTGGTTAATCAGGAGTTTGACAAGAAGAGCGGTGGAATGATTATCTGCTTTCGCTCACTAGAACGGAGAGTCCTACCCTTCAATTGTTTTCTTCTTTCTTTGATATAAAACACAGAAGCCCAAGTTCAGATGTGTCACAGATGGAATGTACACTATTTCCCAGTAATATGCTCTTATAGACAATGATCTTTTAGCCTTGTGATTAAGTTTAGACAAAATGCCCAAAATATCCATTGGCAACCTTAAAATGAAAAGATAATCATCAACATTCTCTCATCAATGCGTAATGGTATCAGCTCAATGTGTCTGATAATAATTCAAACAGAGTGACCTCAAATTCAAGGCTTTATTAAATTTTGAGTCTATATTTTACTATTAAATTAATTATGTGCTCTCCACTGCAGTGCATCACCCAGGACAATTTGTTTTGTCCCATAAGAGATTATTTCATCATTATTTTTAAATCATCTTTTTTACAAATTACAGCCGCATATTTGCATGCACAGAGCTTTGACCTCTCTACCAAACCTGTTGACACACACTGTACCTGCCTGCTGTGCGGAGTGTTTTCTGCTGATAGGATACTTAGAGCTTTCCAGAGGTCTAAACCATACTGGATTATTTCAAATTAAATTTTACAATATCTTTTCTGAAATGCAAGCAATTATAGGAAGCCTATCATCCGTACACTGTCTCCAAAAGGTTCACATTTCAACTTTAATTCCCCATCATCCATCACTGCCACTTGTCAATGCATAGCGTTTGGCTGTAAAAGTAAACTCCTCATAAACAGTAAAACCAAGTAACAAGGCACCGGGCTTGCCAGCGTGGCAGAAAATCAGCAGACACCGCACGTATCCTGAGTCCTCCATGGGTGATTAAAACACGTAGATACAATGAAAGGTCAATCGTATGTCAGTTCCTCCATAAGCGATAGAGACATTTGGCTGCTGTTGTATTGGACTTTATATCATGTATCATTGCACTGCCAGTTCCACCTTCAATAACTCCAGGATTCTCTCCTTATTCAAGACAAACTGCCTAGAGCAAAGCAGAACTCACGGGAATATCAGATTATTATTACCCTCCTGCGCAATATTCTTACTGTACTGTAAATATTCAGTTTTATGTATGAAATAACTTCAGCTGAAAAGGAGGATGTGTATGTCCACACTGTAAAATGATTGATGTTATTGGTCTTCATTGAAGTTCTTGATGGTTGTTATGGCATTGCTGACAAATTAAATATTTATTAGGAGACATATTTTCAATATAACGGTTGGAAAAAAGCAGCAATAAGACATAAGGCCTGTTACTGGAAATACAGCACAAACTCCTATCTTTAAAATTGCACGTATGCGATTGTCACCATATGTTTTGACTGCACTGCTTTGACAGTTCTCATAAGGGAATTCGGTATGCTGTGCAATTGAAAAGTATTGAATTTGGTTTATTTTTTAACTGTGGAAAGTTGAAATATTAAAGCTGATTTTGAATGTCTCTTTAATGCTCAATATCTCATTTAAAAGCAGATTAAGCGCTGGGGACAGAGGAGCCACAAAGTGCCCGGCATCCCAAATGTGCCGTATTTATCACACCACTGACTCCAACGACATTCTGCCAGCTGTCCTCACTGCTAAACATCGCTCTGGAACACACAGGCAAACAGAATTACACCCCAATATATCAACTTATATATTTCCTCAAGGAAGGATTTACATTGGTATTACATGGAATACATTACGTGTGTGTGTGTGTGTGTGTGTGTGTGTGTGTGTGTGTGTGTGTGTGTAAGCACATGAGTGCATGTGCTCGCATGTGTGTGAATGTTTGTGTGTGTGCCTGTGTGCGTGCATGTTTTGTGTGTGTGTTTGAGAAAGGGAGGTGGGAGAGGGGTTTGTGTGTGTGTGTGTGTGTGTTTGTGTGTGTGTGTGTGTGTGTGTGTTGAGACAGTGAGGGAGTGTGTTTTGGGGTTATAAAGTAATGAACCACTTTCTCTAACAAAGTCACGTTGTCCCGTCTCTCCCCAGAGCTCTGGGCAGATCTGAAGGGGGTGTGAGCTTCCTCACTCACTCCTATTGGAACTTTCCGGAGTGTGTGTGTGTGTGTGTGTGTGTGTGTGTGTGCGTGTGTGCGTGTATGTGGTGGGATGTGTGTGTGTGTGTGCGTGTGTGTGTGTATGTGGTGGGATGTGTGTGTGTGTGTGTGTGTGTGTGGTGGGATGTTTGTGGGACTGGTTTTATAATGCTGATGAGGTACACTCTGTTTGACACGGCCGGTCTTATTACTGAGCACACAGAGCTGATTTATCATGCGTCTGAGGCAGGCTCATACCCCTGAGCTGCAGTGTGCTCTGCAGTGCCTGAAGTCCCTCTGAAGTACTTAAGCATGGAGGAAGCTGCATACTCTTTACACCATAAACAAACTACTTACACAACCCATAACCCTGGGGATCTCCTTGCCTCAAACAAATACTCTCTGAATACTATCTGTCCTTGAACCAGGGCTGTCAAACTCTTATCCTGGAGGACCACAGTCCCTGCACGTTTAACTCCAGTCCTGGAGGGCCACAGTGTCTGCAGGTTTAACTCCAGTCTTGGAGGGCTGCTGTGTCTGCAGGTTTAACTCCAGCCCTGGAGGGACCATAGTGAGTGTGTGAGCATGCATGCTTGTGTGTATGTGTGTGTGTGTGTGTTGTGGTGCCTTGGGGTGGATCCTGAGGTGCAGTGGGTGGGCCCAGCTGGAAACCAGACACAGGAGTCAGCAGTATTCAGAAAAAATCTTAATGTCTTTATTTTTTCCTGTTTTCTCTTTTTTTTGCTCTCCGGGGTATAGCGCCCCCCTCAGGGCAAGGGTAGGGAAAAAACAGGGGAAATAAAAGGGGCCATTCAGGCAAAAATAAACTAAGGTTCTTCCCAGACCGGGGTATGCCCCAGGGCCTCCTTTCTCCTTCCCTCTTGGGCCGCGTCAGGGCTGGGGGAAGCACAAAGGGATAGGGCAAGTATGACGGCTCTTTATTAGGCTCACGTGTCCGGCGCCAGGTTCCGGGTCTTTGGGTGTGCCGTCAGTAAAGGGGGGGGGGGGGGGGGTCTCCTTTAGGGTCAGTCCACAGGGTCAGTACGGCAGGGCGCAGACGGGCCTTCCTCTCTCTGCCTCTTATTCTCTCAGAATAGGTGCCGACTGACTCCGTTTTCCAGCCTCGACCGCGCCTTAAATATGTTCCCCTGCTCATTATGGAAAAGGGCTGCAGCAGGGTTAGTATTTTTCCATAGTGTTCACTCACGTGTGCTGTCCCAGGTCCTGGACTGCAGGTAGAGAGATCTCTCTCCATGGTGCTGATCCCCCCATCACCTCTCTAGGGAAATACACTCCTTCGCATACCTCTCCCAATGCGTAACGTTTGTGTGGTTGCATTGTGCGGGTCCTTTGGGGGTTTTCCACCCATGTGGCGCAACATGCAGGAGCAGGGGCACCACAGTGTGTATATATGTGTGTGTGTGTGTGCCTGTGTGTGTGTGTGTGTGTGTGTGTGTATGTGTGTGTGAGTGTGTGTGTCCGTGTGTGTGCCTGTGTGTTTATGTGAGTGTGTTTATGTGTTTGTGTGTGTGTGTATGTGTGTGACAGCTCCAGGCTCTGAGTGCATCTTCACCTCCTCTCCACACTCTGCAGATGAAAGACAGGATTAAACGCTCTCTCACCAGCACTGACATCCTCCTCCTTCTTCTGAGAGGAAATGACATGCTGGAATAATCTCTCCAGCTCCCGCTATTCCTGCTAACATGTCCAATTTCCCCCTGAGTCTGTGCACTCAGCACCAGCATTAAAACACACATGTGCTGCACGTCAAGACTAATCCACATATCAGGAGTAACATCAAGGACTTGTGTAATGGCTTTCAGTGGTGTATCCAAATTGATCTGGGATGTACTGGTTTTGGGCGGGGTAAAGATTCAGAGTTGACAGGCATGGTGCATGGCCTAATGTAACGTAGCGCACAGCCTGGCATAGCGCATTTTGTCATTCTGTGTGCTGAGGTTGAAAAACAAATGATCAAAGACAAGTCAAAGCCTGCCATTTTGGTACAGAACACGCAAGAGGCAAACAGGAGACAGAGCAGTGCTGAAACTAAGCCCCTTATATGGATGCTGATGGCTAGTCATGCTACACACACAGCAGGGTAGAAAAAGTCTCAACTTTGCTGTAAAAACAATGTGTTTGAAGACACTGGTGACAGAAGGGAATTTTGATTATGCTGCAGAAAATAAGCTATAAAAATATGCTGTACACCAGTGCTCAGAGTATAACACATTTTTAATCTGAAAAGCTAAGTCTGACTATGATTTGACCTTGGTATCAGACAACCAGAATAAATATACAACATACAATAATTATACAACAACTAAATCATTGCAAAATAAGAGCTTTGGGTTTCCACATGAGCTGAATTTTGGAAATATTCTTATCAAAGGCAAATTAGATATAAGTGGGGTCAGAAATTCTGAGACCACTAGTGAAAATATTTATATTTTGCATTCTTTTCTAATTTAATACAAGATTTTTAATTACAAATTCTATTACCAGCATAACATTTTGAGTGAAAAGTTGAATCTTTGAAAAATGTACAAAAGTTTCGGAATTTCTTGGTATTTGGTATGTCCCTCAGCTTTAATCGTAGCTCAAACTTCCTTGGACTCCCCAAAACTTGATGATCCATGTTATCCCAGAATTATTTTACAATGTTCCAAAGAGCGTCTTGTGATATTACTGAATGCTTGGCTTTTGTCAGTCTTGAGGTCAGGTGATTGTGGATTGTGCAGCACTCCTTGCTCTTTTTTGGTCTTCAAGCAGTTCTGGCATAGCTTTGAAGTAACTTTAATAAATCCTAAAACATTCTGATTATTACCATGATTATATGAAAAATAACTCCCAGCATTACAAACAATGGATTCAAAGAAGCCTACTGGAACTGATGGTCTAGAATCATTTTTAATAAAAACCGCTGCCTTGGTCATATCAGAGCCTACCACTTATATTTTTTATGTGTCAATCAGTCAAGATAAGGTACCAGCTTTATGGCAGCACATTTTTTAAACCATGACTGAAACCAGGAGACCCATCAGAAATTAACTACAGACCCATCTCAAATGTGTCAAGCTAAGATCATGGAGTCACTAGTTTCATTTCAACTGAAATTCTATCTAGATTGTGTTCAATCTCAGAGGGACATCCTGATAAAATAATGGTCAAAAGTATAACACTGAGCTGACCCTTGAGCATGTGTCAGATCAGTGTAAGCCAGTCATAAGTAACATTTGGTCTCATGCGCTGGTCAGCTTGCTGACTTCCCCCTCCTGGAGCATACATTGTTAGCCCCCACCATTGGCACACATGCCTGTGGGGGAGAGCTAGAGAAGGATTCTTAGAGGCGCCTTCTTGGGCCCTTTTCTCACATTCCAGAACAGGAATATTGGAGATTTTATAAAGATGTTTCATGATAATCCCAGGTCAGAATATAGTAATGTTTGGTGTTATTCTGATTGGTTCAGTGCGACTGGTGTAATGGTCTAGTTTTTGTAACAGTCTACCTTTGATATCATAACCAATCAGGAGCCGAGGGGAAACTGGGCAAAAGCTGTCTCTGTAGAAGCCATGTGTTTTAGCCCCCTGCCTGGTGGGCCTGGCTGTAAATTATAGATGGGTGACTCACTTTTAGAGTCAAGAACTAAGGCCTGGATTTAGATAGATAAGGAGAACAAACCAAACAGTCTGGGATGTCTCCTTTCCTTTCATTCACCCAAATCAGGTTTATCCAAAAGGTATATTACCATGAGAGGCACAAAGACATATTTACAGCATAATGCAGTTATCACGAAAACTCCCAACCACAGCATTCATAGATATGATATGGGGCAGCCTGTAGCATAGTGGTTAAGGTCAGGAAGGGCTGCCATTTGTGAGGGGCCTGAGAGCTGGGGTTTCAATGTTGTTTAGACTACCTGTTGGGGAGTTAAGATGTATGAGTGGTCCAAGGCCAGTTGGGTCATGGGAAAAGAATCCTCCCGAACATTGGTGACCTCCCTGTGACCCCATACCTGGTCACTTCCAAGGGGGAAGACTCCAGACAATGCCACAGTGCCCTCATTTGGGCACTGCTGTCATTACGGTGACTGCTCTCTTGGATTAAATATTCAAAACTGCTATTAAGATAGTAAATAGACCCGGTAACACCTTGAAAACATTGCCCATGTGATCCTCGTATTATTGCATTAAGTCTTATGTAATGATAACAGGAATTGCATGTAAAATGGATAATCAGGAGGGAAGTTTCATGATAACTGCAACATGATAAAACATAAGGGTAATCTGTTTGGTATGGATGTGATCTGATAAAATCAAGGAATCGGATGAGATACATTTCATACCAAATGGAATTTAATAAACTATAGTTTCAGTATCCCAAGGGAAAACCTACACGTCCTCTCCTGGTAATCATCTCATTTTCCCTACTCAACAACCCCCAACGGTGGGGGTCTAAATTCCAGATTTGACCACCCCTCCAGGTTGATTTATGGCACTGCCGCCTGGTTTCAAACGTATGATTTGGCATAAAAGCAAGGGAGACAGACCAATCTGGGAAGATCGTATTCGACTTCCCACACAGCATATTGTACGTGTATGTAAGTATCAGGAAGATCGTATTCGACTTCCACACAACATGTCTTATGTATGTATGTATACGTATGTGTAGCAGCGGAAGATCGTATTCGACTTTCCACACAACATGTCTTATGTATGTATGTATACATATGTGTAGCAGCGGAAGATCGTATTCGACTTTCCACACGGCATATTCTATACTCTGTGTTTGTGTGTAGTCCAAGCAGGCTAGGTATGATTATTTACTCTATCTCTATTCTTAATTTGTGTATTTTATACTTGATTGTGATATTCTAAAGCTAATAACCTACCTGTCTGCGAATAAACTATTTTGTTTGGAACTTGCGTGATCTCCATGACTCTAATTCATCTTGTACCTTTTCAGCCTAAGTTACAACTGAATACTCAGGGGGAAATGGTGGCCGAAGACCGACCGATCGGCGGGGCGGTACACCTGTGGTAGTTCTAAGCTGTGCGGCCAGCAATTTCTGTCCCTTAAAGGGTCGGGTGACGCACGGCTCTTGTGATTTGGTGCGAAGGGAACCCTTGGGCCTTACGGCGCTGGTTCCTGCCAAATTAGCTCTAAGGAGCCCAGTTAATGCTACGCCAACCTGGGCTCGCAACTATCATGGCAGGTTTGCATGTATTGTGTTGACTGGACCCGCAGCCTCTGAGTTCTCCACCGAACTGAGATTTCAGCAGTAATGTTAATCCCGGGAGCATCTATTGAGTAATGGTGGCGCAGGTACAAGTCGAATGTAATCACTCCCGAGGTCCGCGTAAGTTGCAAACCCAAATTTCTAAATTATATTTTAAATGGAGTCAGATAAACGAGTAAAACTATAGTAACCACTAAGCGTACATTACGGCCCCGTTTGAGAACGGAGAATATTAAGAATTGTACTGATCCGTTTCTGGCCAGCTATAAGCGGGATATGGGGCAGGTCCATCCATATCCGACCCATGGCAACGGACCCAGTATATTCTTAAACATAATTGTGCTCTGTTCTTGTACGGAGGATAATAATTAACCCAACTAATGTTCTCCCAGCAACGCCAGAAGGACAAGCACGCAAAACCCCCTTCGGCCCCCGCTAAATTCCGTCATTGGGTTAGCTGTGGGGTTTTACATCAGTGACTAGGGTATAACTTCAGAAGCTCAACTTTTCTTTGTGGAAAAGTCATAAAACCATATTCATTTTTTACCTATTTACACTTCTGGAGAGTATTACAAAGTTATTAACCAGAATATCCCTCTATAACATTGCAATAAATCAGGATGCTGAATTTAACCATGAATGCAAATGTAAGTTAGTGCTGAAACAGAGCAGATCAGGGGGAGAGCTTCATCAAGCACTCACTGGTGAAGGCTTCCTCCTGTAGTCCCGAGGGATTGTGCCTGTGATTTAAAATGGCTCATATTTCACAGCAAGACTCAAGATGTTCAGGCTGTGATGTTTCCTGGTTACAGACCCACACCTATTCAACCAGGAGGAGCTCACACTACCACACAAAGTGTCCAATTGTAAAACTTTTATGAAGTATAGACAGCACCTTCATGGCCATCACACAGCGTATGTCCAAATGATTGCCACATAGGCCACATAATTGGGGTTATTGTGTCATGTGCATTACGTTTTGTCTGTGTAACCTTTTGTGAAATGGCATGATTTGTTTGTAAGGTAGGTAGATGCCTAGGCAGGTGACCAGATGTGTGTTCAACATAGCTTGCAGTGAACAGTTACTGTTGAATGATTTTAAATGAACATTCCATCTAGTTGCTCAGCAACTTCAGTTGAACAATGAAAAATGGCAAATTAGCTGCTTACCTGGGGTTCTTTTTTTTAAGGTAAGAACAAATATTTAACTGATTAAAGTGCATTATAACAGCCAAATGATTGTCAACTTTTGTTTTCTCTGTGTCTTCCATGTCCGCAGCTATTTCTGTTCACCAGAATTTAATTTACTAATGTTCATGGTGACCAGAAAAAACTGATAATGTTCAGATAATGTTTGCTAACAGTTTGAAAAGGTAGAGCAAAACGGCCTCAGCCATTTTGAATGCACGTCTGGTTTGACTGTAGTAAACACTGCCCACAGCGGAGGAGGAGGGGGGCACAACCACATTCCATTCTCTTCCTGAAGGACCCCCCCCAGTGACCAGGGTAATGAAATTACTCTCTCTTTTCTGGAAGTGGATAATATCCTCTGTGCCAGTATGATGCTACGGGTGTCTGCTGGGGGGGGGGAGGGGTGAGGGGGGTCTCCTACTGGTTTTCTACCCCATTGGCACTAGGCACAGATGATCCATGTTTGTGTGCCAAGTCTTTGTGTCAATCTTGGCCGTTATCCTCCCCCCCTGAAACCAGGCTGGCATCAGCTAGTGCCCCCCCCCCCTCTCCCCCCTCCCAGGCTGGCATGAGCTGGTGCCAAACCTGTGCTGCCCATTCCGGTGCCAGCCTTCACTGCCTGAAAGCAGAGCCACAGGGCAGACTGTCTGAGTGCCGCTAGCTGTCCTCTCCACACATAATAACAATAGGGAGGACAACCAAACCAAACCATATCAACATGAATATTGTCATTAAATGATCAGTTTAACTTTAAATGAAGGTGTTGTGGATAATAATTGTCCTCGTGTGGAATTTAAATGTGATAAACTAATTTTACCAGCATTCCATCAATATTAAGAGCAGGATCCCGACGGCACCGAAAAACAAACAGATTTCACTGAACAAAAAGTTAATTTTACACGTTAGTGCTATTGGCTTATGCAAGCTACATGATACTAACCTTATATGGGGCTCAGTGAAGCCTGACAATACACAAGCACTTGTAAGTTTTATCACCACTGCTGTGAAGTAAAAAGTGGACAAACTACGTTTTGTATCGTATTGTCACGTTCACATGCACACAATGCGGTCGACATTCTAAAGCTCCATTTTCTCTCCTTAATAAGAACAGTGATGAATACAAATAAATAAATAAATAAATAAATAAATAAATCTGAGGGCACTGGCAGGGAGACCTAGCTGGGGGTAGAGGGTTGTGTGTGTGTGTGTGGGGGGGGGGGGGGGGAAGGGGGGCTAAGGGGTGAGGTCAAGTACTGGGAGACAATAATTAAACTATTATTATTATTATTATTATAATTATTATTATTATTATTATTATTATTATTATTATTATTATTTGTGTATGGACACAGTTTGTAATACTGTGCTTACATGCAATTGGATCAGAGTACTGGTTTGACTCATTGCCGTCTACCCGTGTCATTCCTCACAGACAGACCTCATGTTTAAGGCGGGCTCAATTTCACCACCTGTCATTTGATTAATTAATCAATCGGTTAGACCGAATACAGCTACTTTACCAACCAGCAGCTCATACGGTGGATCAATAGATACTGAGAAAAGGCTATTGTGGACAGAACACAAACAGTACACACAAGGGTCCACCAAGCCCTGTCTAGCATATAGTGAATTTCATTAAAGCGAGGGATATTTAAAGAAAAATACAGAAAAGTAAGGAAAAAACTACCGTGACAACACGGAATTAAGGCTATTTCATGGATAACTGAAAATATACAGTGGTGTGAAAAAGTATTTGCCCCATTTTTCCACACCACTGTATGAGTGTTTGTGTGTGTGCGTGTATGCGTGTGTGTGTGTTTATACAGCCAGGCTGAAATGCATAATTAATTATGGGACATTTCTTATTTTAAATAGCTTTTGCTCAGGATTACCAGTGAATAAAGAAATTGTTTTGTTTTTTGTTTTGTTTTTCCCATAGAAAGCCATTATGATATTGGAGCACTCAGTTTTAATTTGCAATTATTTAGCAATAGAACACTCATTTAGAGTTCCAATCAGGGGTAGTTATGTGTTCTGTAGCCTTCTCTAATGGCCAAGCGGGTTAGCATAGCCTGATATGTAAATTCAGATGTGTACCTAATCCCATTCCAACCCATTTACCCTGGCAGTGGATCATTTTATTCTATTAATTTGCGCTCTTTCATTGTTTGATCATCAAAATGTTCAGTAAATGCCTTTGCACTGCTTGTTTTTAATGGAGAAGAATAAAGTCAGCAAAATGTTGATGCCATAATAATTCAAATGCTACCTTAAATTGGCATAAACAATCATCACGCAGTTTGCATGTACTGTATGTCATTTTGTGAAATACCAATATGCTATTGCCAGCTTTTATGAATCATCTCAATATTCTGCTTCATCTTGGTTGCAACACAAGCGAAGAATAAGACTGAGCTATTTTTATTCAAATGGAAATGATTGACATAAAAAATGAATTCACAGTATGTCAACACAAAAACAACACCAAAAGAGTCTTTGTCCACACTATGAGAGAAATTCTGTCACGTCTGTGTCCTTTTCACATCTGTGTTTCTTTGTTATCTATTTTCTATTTTAAGTCCCCAGTGTTTTCACCTTTTGTTTCCCCCTGTGCTTTCCATAGCCTGTCTCCCCATTCATTCCCATTCACTATCATTTATTTGTTTCACCTGTGCTCCATTTGTTGTTCTGCCTCCCACTCCTTATATGTATTTCCTTCCTGTCATTCTTTTATATCTCTCACCTGTTTCTCATTGTCTGCTAATCAGTTGTATTTATACCTGTCCTTTTCAGTTTCGCGTAGCTAGTTCGTTTCGTCCTGTTTCCGAGTTTGGCCCTTGTTATTTCCTTTCCCCCAGTTCTAGCCTCCTCTTCCCTGTGCCTTTGCCCTTGTTATATTCTATCTGGTTTTTGTTCTGTTTTTGGATTTTTCTGGTTTTTGGATCTCCACCTGGTTTTGGACAGTGTTTGTTGGATTTAGTTTTGTACCTTTGACTGTCTGTCTTCTTGGTCATTGGTTCTTGGTTCTTGGTTTGAACTGCCCTGCATGTACCTGTCTGCCTGGATAACTACCATTGTCTGTTTTTAGAAGTACATTTGGATTTACCCTTTGTCAATAAAGCCTGCCTTATTCACATTATCCCTGAGTCTGTGATTGGTTCCCTCTGCCCGGTTCCTGACAAATTCAAAATAAACCTTTTTAAAATATCCCACCATAATATAACAACTAGCCCACTTGTATGAGATAATTAAAGCCTCAATAGATATATCAAATTAGCTCAGTCTACATGAACACAATTTTTAAAAGTTTACTTGCCCTTTTGCCCATGCATTTGATTGTGGGTTACATGGCTAGAATGTCAATTGAAATATTTTTAGTATTTGCAAGACTGTTGTATACTTCCATAGATATAATCACAGAAATGAACCTAAAAAATAAAAGTTGTGGAAGATACCCAACCCCTCACCTGTGGTCCAGTGGAGAGGTGGCGTGTGGCACACATCCACAGCAGGGGAAAAGTGAATCATCAGAAGAAAAACAAACAGACTGAGTGGAGGGGTGTTGTTAGGGCAGCGGGGGTGATTGTTTGGTTGGGGGATGTGCTGTTATTTCGGGGGGGGGCTGTTGCTCCCCTTCCCATGGATCACGCCATGCTGCTCCTCATGTTTGCACCATGGCAAGCGTCCTTGACACAGAAAATCAATAACGGAGGTAAACAAGCAGGCAATAATGCACCTGTGTGTGTGTGACTGCGTGTCTGTGTGTGTATGCCCTTCCAAAAATCCTCCTTGCCAGAGTTTCTCCGAGACACCAGAATGACTCCTGGATGACCCCAGATGTACATCACAATAGTAAAAGAGAATCAATCCAATATAATCAGTGTGTTTAGAGATCCCATGGGAGAACCATCAACGATAAATCCTGTGTGTGTGTATGTTTGTGTGTGTGCGTGTGTGTATTTGTCTGTGTGTATATTACACTTCACAGGGAAGACATAACTTCCTGTCAAATCTTGTTTGCACAGCATTTGTGTCTGACGAGAAATAATTATTATAACGCCTGCTAGTCACAGGTAAAAAATCGACATGTGTTCCTACGTGTGTGAGAGATTATCCTCTCGGTCTGGGGCCGAATAAGTCATACACCTCAAGTTCGCTGTGACATGCCTTAGTGTGTGTGTGTGTGTGTGTGTGTGAGCACAGAGGCAATGCATCACTGCCATTAGCCATGCAATTGAGCTTCCATTTCTCATCTCATCCTATTATACAGGCCGATGTGTCCGGCTAAGACACACACACACACACACACACAATAAAACCTCGTAGCTTCCAACAAAAAGAAACAAATTGAATTCCCTGGAAGAACAGTAAACTATTTTTCCATTCACTGGCCTAGCATTAAGATTAGGTTATGTCGGGATTTTAACCACATTAATTGGTTGTTGAGTTTTGAGATCTTAACAGTACATCCAGTTTGCTGAGAATTCATAATTCTGCAGGAAAGATTATTTAAGCACTTTGGAGAGTCCAATTACAAAAGATGAATGAGAATGCTTAAGTCAAGGAAAAGAGGGCCAGGCAGGAAAATGGCTAAATAAACTCTGAAAACTACATCTATGGAGCCAATTGACAAGGTGTCTGTAGAATAATGTATGCAGCCTCAGTCACTCTAAAGTCAGCCATTAATCTCTAAAGTCTGACTCAGCTGTATTATCTGTCACAGAAACCAGAGATAATGAAACACCTTTCCTGGTGTGAGAAACACAGTGAAGACTATAATTCCCAGCAGGCCAAAGACCCAAGGTGCACCTTGCTTCAGAAATAATAGAGGTCCCACAAGGTCAACAAGTACCCCAGCCCAAGGTTAAACAACCTCCCAGCCTTCATCTACAAGGAACGAACAGAAACCCAGGGGAAATATTTGGTTGGACGTATCTAGCCTTCAGAAATCAACCTTATTGACTCTGTTCAGGATGTGTTTTGTACGTCCATTACTTCAAACTGAATTTATAATAATTTTATTCTGTTGGCAAACATCATGGCAGGTACCGAACACTCAAGCCTCCTTCAGATGCATGGCAGATTTGGAATGATGGATCCACAGGCTGATCATTTATATGTCAGGCTTTCAAAAAAATACTTACACAAAGAATGCACTGATGTTTCCTTGCCCAAAGGAAAGTAAAGCAAGAACTTGTTCCATATAACTTCAATTTCTAGCTGCTATTATTATATTATTATTATTAATCCTCATATTGCCACTCATCAATGAGCTGGTTAGGCAAGAGGTGGCTGGATGACTTCCTCCGATGTAATGGTTCTAAAGAGAGGAAAAACTCACACCGCAGTGTCCCCAAAGATCTGTCTTCCTGACCTCCCTGAACTACCCTCTTCCTCTCACATGTCTCTCAGGATTGGGATACCGAAAGAGTGGATATAGCATAAAATGTTTCATGACAACCCAAGATCAGAACATTTTCATGTTTGGTGTCATTGTGATTGTTTCAGAGTGACTGGTGCAATGGTAAAATTCCCACAGCAGTATATCTAGGGCTTAATAAACATCTAGGAACCAAGGAGGAAACTGCATCAAGCCATCTGTTCCACCTGTTCTGAGGAAGGTGTGTGGGAACTGTGGCTCCAAATCCCAAATTATGGTGTTAGGATTACTTTATGGCTTTTGGATTACTTTACATCTTTTGGATTACTTTCTGGCTTTTATGACTCTCTGGTTTTGGCTCTTAAGCAAAGGACCCCAAGTGATCTGGAAGCTTCTGTAGCCAGACTCCCACACCCACTATGCGCAACTGTTGCCAGGTATGACAAATAATATTTTTACTTGGTACTCTGAATATTTTATTGTTTTATAATTGTTAAAAATTAATGAATGTTGTAATTGGAATACGATTGACCTACCTGGCAAAATTAATTGATCTGCGTGGCTTCTCTGAAAATTACAGAGCACTGTTATACAGGTAATGCTTGGATACCCCTCTCAAGTTGGTCTAGGGAAGATGCATATTTAAGCTTATTGTATCCCAGAGTAATGCACACGCACAGCCTTTGTCATTAAATCAAGATCCTACACTTTGCAGTTTATCCATGTTGAGAACAGGGATAGCTAATGTTGACCTCTTGGGTCCCTGAGGAGCTAACGTCCATACCTAAACTAGCACTAACTTCCTACACAACCTCTGAGATAGAGCAGACTACTAGCCCATATACCGGCCGATGTGACACGCGGTGTGACTAGCAGATCAGCGAGAACAGTTCAGAGAGAAATTCCAGTACAGGATTGCTTTAGCGATCAAGTTTAAATTATAAATAACAAATTACCAAAATTAGATATCTTACTAATATCAAAATTAAATTAAAAAATGTTAGTCAGATTAAATGAGTCTTAATATAGTATAGACAGTTTGGATAGTCTTGGTCAGCCTATATCAGAATGAGGCAAAAGCCAGAGTGTTGGTTTATTTACTGATCTGGTCTGATCTGGTCTCTCCACATAGCAGTGACACATATTTAACCATACAAACCTATTTTCAGCAACAGCAGAATGACAACCACGTAGATCCCTTCACCCTACTCAGCTAAATTACATCATCGGGTTCATGGGGGGCATAATCCAAACAGGAGTTGTAAAAAGTATTTCCCTGAAAATGATTTGACCTTGCAATCCATCTTTACAAGGATGGAGGGAGTAGGATTTATGTCCTCTGGTGACTATGTGAATGCAGGTAATTAAGTCACACATCAAATTACCGTTACACAGCTCATAACACCTTGGAACAGTAAAGCAAATATTAGGGTGGGTGGCGTCATCTGTCCTCTGGGTGATATTGGGGTAATTGAGCCACACATATCCTCGCTTAAAACACTCCTTCTGGGATACTAACATTGAAAGAAAAATAGTGGTGCAGTTTATGTCACTACAAAGCATTTGAATCCACTAAACTTTCATTATTGAAATGCTTTCTGCTACGTTACTCACTTCTGATGGGACTCATGAATATTTGATCAGTAGAGTATCGCAGTTTCGAGTGGAACTTGCCATTGCTCAATTCTTACCCTTTCAGAGTTATTTATGTTTGTGGTGATTAACTAGGTCAAATATGTCATTGTTTTGGATTCAAATACTTTTGCTATACTTTACTGAGCCTGTCTGGTTTAATTGCAACAGGAAAGATCAAACAAGCACATAAAAGTTTTTGAATCCAAAACATATCTGACCCAGCTCTGGAGACATGAGACTCAGTGTGTGGAATCTGAGTCTCGATGTGTGGAATCTGAGACTCAGTGTGTGTAATCTGAGTCTCGATGTGTGGAATCTGAGACTCAGTGTGTGGAATCTGAGTCTCGATGTGTGGAATCTGAGACTCAGTGTGTGGAATCTGAGTCTCGATGTGTGGAATCTGAGACTCAGTGTGTGTAAGTCTCTGGAATACTGATGGGGAAAGTTATGCATGATCATGTGACACAAATCTTGGAATCTGGACAGACTAACATGTCGTCACTGGGCATTTAAAATTAATCATGCGTGTCTGAATCATGTTTCTTCTTTATATGTAGTATAGACTCCAAGGCTTAATTCATTATTTTGATGTTTGAGAACAATATCCTCCATACGAATGCTAAAAAAACTATTGCAAATGGGCAAATATTCCCACAAAACAGCAGTGGCAGAATAATAGGTTTGGTAATGACAGAGTGATGTACTGGCTTTGAACAGCTAGTTTCAGAGAAAACTGAACCCAGCACAAAATAATGAACGTAAGCTCGACAACAGCTTTAGCTGAGTGCTGCCAATTTCAGAGTTCTGGGCACATCATTAACACAATTTTATAGTGTGGCTATAAGGTATCTCTCGACACATAAATAAAAATCTCATATTGTGTTAAATTGTTTCGTGCATCAAATCGCAGTGTTACCCAGGGAGGCACCAAATTAGTACCACATGCAGTATATACATGAACTTTGACTTGACTGAGGATGTTGTCTTGAAAATTGTGTGACAATCTGTAAAGTGAATAAGCGAGTGTACCCTGACAAAATTGTAGTTGAATCATTAAACACACACAGCAATATGAAGTCTGTTTAGGTCCGGATTCTGCACTGGTTGTGTTTGCCAAAAGCGCGGGAAGAACACTCGGACACCGTGTTTGTCTTTGTGTGAAAGGACATCCTCTAGGCTCCATGCATCATTGAGTTTCTCTTGGCTTAAAAAATGGAATTCCTTAATCCCTGTTGGTTTGGGTTTGAGTTCTCATACACACAAATACTGTGTGTATTTGTGCCAAGAGCATCTTCTCAGGGAATTAACAAGAGAACTGAAAAAAACTAATCCAATCCTGAGTTTTCTGAGTGGTTAATAATGTATCATAACCTCCTCATTGAACTCTGAAAGATAAAACATTGAAATGCATATCCCCCTTGCGCATGTTATAAATTCAAGCTGTGAAATAATGTCATTTTAAAGCTGACATTTTATAGCGGCATGTTGATATTGAAAAACTAAATTCAAATTCAAATTGCAATAATTATCATCTCGGATTTGGTATACGGCACCAGAAACAAAACCCCAATTCTGACAAAGAGACCTATAGCCAACGGTGAGACCTACCACAAATCTATAGATCAAATGTGCAAATACAAATGCTTTGACACAATCAACAGATGATTCACAATTAACTTCTCAAGTGTTCAAAAGTAGTTTTGCAAATTAAATGATCACTGAAACAATTTAAAAAGTAGCATTACACTTGCACCTCTTTGTAAGTGAACAGTAATGGGTGGAAGTGCAGAATTATGGGAAAAAGGAAGAATTATGGGTGAAAGTGAAGAACTATCTGAGGAAATGAAGAATTATTGGTGGAAGTGCAGAATTATGGGTGGAAGTGAACAGGTATGGGCAGATGTTGACTGAATCCGGGTCAGGTTTAGATCATCACCTTTAAATCATCACTATCTGCCTCATTGGCTCTCTGTTTTCCCTTCCTCCCTGTCTGGGAGAAGCCCAAGGCTCAGCAGATTCTGCCAGTTTAAATTGCAGTCTCCTGTTCAAGCCCAGGCTTCGGCTGTAATTTTTTTTACAATGTCAGCAGATTTCTCCAAATCCCAGTCTCCTTATTATCCAAAATTCATTTGATTGGAAGTAAAAGTTTCATTTGTACATCCCAGTGTGGGAAATTCACATACAAAATAGTATGAAATAGTGGTATGAAATAGTGTCTATAAAGGCACTGCTTGCCTCTGGGATAGTACCCTATAGGTGCATAAAATTGTACCCCAAGTCAGCAAAACATATATAATTTCTATCTTTTTGTCTTGTAAAAGTACATATTAGTGCCCAAGAACATGATTGAACTTTCAGAATATATTTGGGAAAGTTGTTACTAAAAGTACACAATTGTACCTCCACGTTACCCTTATTTCTCAGAGTGCTTTCACTCTGCAGATGATGCTGTCCATGAATCATGTCCATGAAAAGTTAATAAAATGTCAGATTATTTACACATGCCTCAGCTTCTAGTAGTCTTCAATCCCTAGAGGTGCATATTGGGCTGAGACTCAGGTTTGCTGGTCTTGTTGAGAGAGGTACATATTGGGCTGAGACTGTGGTGCACATCGGGCTGAGACTGTGGTTTGCTGGCGTTGTTGAGAGAGGTGCATATTGGGCTGAGACTCTGGTTTGCTGGCCTTGTTGAGAGAGGTGCATATTGGGCTGAGACTCTGGTTAGATCGCTGGCCTAGTCGAGAGAGGTGTATATCGGGCTGAGACTCTGGTTTGCTGGACTGATCTGTAATGGCTGATGTCTCTGTGAGGACACTGACCTGTAATGTCTGATGGTTCTGTGAGGACAATGACCTGTAATGGCTCATGGTTCTGTGAACACACTGATCTGTAATGGTCAATGTCTCTGTGAGGACACTGACCTGTAATGGCTGACGGTTCTGTGAACACACTGATCTGTAATGGTCAATGTCTCTGTGAGGACACTGATCTGTAATGGCTGATGTCTCTGTGAGGACACTGATCTGTAATGGCTGATGGTTCTGTGAAGACACTGATCTGTAATGGCTGATGGCTCTGTGAACACACTGATCTGTAGTGGCTGATGTCTCTGTGAGGACACTGATCTGCAATGGCTGATGGCTCTGTGAACACACTGATCTGCAATGGCTGATGGCTCTGTGAACACACTGATCTGTAATGGCTGATGTCTCTGTGAGGACACTGATCTGTAATGGCTGATGTCTCTGTGAACACACTGATCTGTAATGGCTGATGGCTCTGTGAACACACTGATCTGTAATGGCTGATGTCTCTGTGAGGACACTGATCTGTAATGGCTGATGTCTCTGTGAGGACACTGATCTGTAATGGCTGATGTCTCTGTGAGGACACTGATCTGTAATGGCTGATGTCTCTGTGAGGACACGGATCTGTAATGGCTGATGGTTATGTGGGGTCAGTGGGGTCCTGGAGTAGTTTCAGCCATGAAGCTATTGTATAAGTGGATAAATGGATACAAAGAAATTTAATATTAAAAGATATAACATAGGCCAGGACTAATATTTTGCATTGACTTTGACTAATATTTAATTGGACATTTATGTTCTTACTCAAATAAACTTCAATGACAACAATAAAACAGTCATACTTGCATTGACCTGTAAGTGGTTTTTTAGGACGAATGGTGATTGAGTATTGACCATGGTCTTTAAACATAAACATCCACATTCAGAGTGTTTTTGAGGGCACCAGAAAAACAGGGTTCACCATGCTTCACATGATCACCAGATCACCAGCTTATTCCCCCATTATGATGCAGCATAGTGTGGTTTATAAATTCACTGGGGATTATTGGGCAGGGCAACCAGTTAATGTGCTAAAAAGCTTTATGCTCCGCCGATGACACTGCGCTCTCAAGCCATGCAGAAATATCCTGGGCTGGAATACAGGACTGAATAAGTCTCAGTAAGTTGTGTCTGTGCCTCTGTGATGGCGGGGTCTTACTCTGCTTGCAGGGCTCTAGTGAGCAGGTAGACGCAGCGATGTGACCTCGCGTTGTTACCTCATCTACTCCACGCAGCATCTCAGGAGATGTAGAATCGCTTAGCGCGCTAGGCTTGGCCAGGGCGTTTGAAGCCCGGTCTAATCTTGTGAAATGTTCTCCAAAGCTCCTGGCGGTATTCTTATTTAGACGCCACTTTAATTCATCAAACGGTTACACAAAGTAATCAAAGGCCAGCCTGTGTTTCCGTGACTGATGTTTACTCACCGATGGGGGTGTTGTCGCGCGGCTGGCGAAAAACAAATTGAGGCTCAAAAGTTTATTAGAAAGCAGCGCCTCGAGCCCAGACAAATGGGATGAGGAGAGCTAATGTGTGTGTGTGTGTGTGTGTGTGTGAGTGTGTGTGTGTGTGTGTGTGTGTTTGTGTGTGTAAGTATGTATCAGTGTGTGTATCAGTGTGTGTTTGTGTGTGTGTTTGTGTGTGTGAGTATGTGTGTGAGTGTGTGAGTGTATTTGAGTATGTGTGTGAGTGTGTGTATGTGAGTGTGTGAGTGTATTTGAGTATGTGTGGGAGTGTGATTGTGTGTGTGAGTGTGTGTGTGTGTGTGTGTGTAAATGTGTGTGAGTGTGCGTGTGTGTTTGTGTAAGTGTGTGTTTGTGTGAGTGTGTGTATAAGTGTATCTGTGTGAGTGTGTGTGAGTGTATGTGAGTATGTGAGTGTGTGTGATTGTGAATGTGAGTATGTGTGTGAGTGTGTGTGAGTGTGTGTGTATATGCGTGTGTGTGAGTGTGTAAGTGTGTGTGAGTGTGTGTGAGTGTGTTTAGAACCTGCACAGCTAGACCAATGAGGGAATAGCTGGAGGTGAAGGGACGACGTGTTCTTTCCTGGCTGTTTGGAAGTGAATGAAAGATTTTAATTATCATCCTCCGCATACGGACAGAGCACAATTATGTTTAGGAATATACTGGGTCTGTTGCCACGGGTCGGATATGGATTGACCTGCCCCATATCCCGCTTACAGCTGGCCTGAAACAGATCAGTAAAATTCCTCATATTCTCCGTTCGTAAACGGGGCCGTATTGAAAGCTTAGTGGTTACTCTCGTTCCACTCGTTTATCTGACTCCATTTAAGATATATAATTTAGAAATTTGGGTTTGAAATTTACGCGAACCTCGGGCGTGATTACACTCGACTCGTACCTGTGCCACTATTACTCAATATATGTTCTCGCGATTAACATTATTGCTGAATATCTCAGTTCGGTGTAGAACTCAGAGGCTGAGGGTCCAGTCAACACAATACATGCAACACTGTCATGATAGTTGCGAGCCCAGGTCGGCGTAGCATTAACTGGGCTCCTTAGAGCTAATTTGACAGGAACCAGCGCCGTAACGCCCAGGGGTTCCCTTCACGTCAAATCACAAGAGCCGTGCCTAACCGACCCTTTAAGTTGGCAGAAACTTGCTGGCCTCACAGCTTAGAACTATCACATGGGTACCAAGCTCTCAGTTTGGTGTAGAACTCAGAGGCTGAGGGTCCAGTCAACACAATACATGCAACACTATCATGATAGTTGCGAGCCCAGGTCGGCGTAGCATTAACTGGGCTCCTTAGAGCTAATTTGACAGGAACCAGCGCCACAAAGCCCAGGGGTTCCCTTCGCATCAAACCACAAGAGCCGTGCCTAGCCGACCCTTTACATTGGCAGAAACTTGCTGGCCTCACAGCTTAGAACTATCACCTGTACCAAGGGACTGCCGATCGGTCAGTCTTTGGTCCCCATTGTCCCCCTCAATATTCAGTTGTAATTTAGGCTGAAAAGGTACAAGATGAATTAGAGTCATGGAGATCACGCAAGTTACAAACAAAATAATTTATTTGCAGACGGGTAGGCAGTTAGCGTAGAATAACAGTCAATTACGAATAGACAAATTGAAGATAAAAAGAATAGAGTGAAATAGTCTTACCCAGCCTGCTTTCGCTACACACATATACAAAGTATGCACAGTGTGGGAAGTCGAGTGCGATCTTCCCTGATAGGCTTGTCTCCCTGGCTTTTATGCCAAATCATGTGTTTGATCCAGGCGGCCGTGCCATAAATTAGCCTGGTGGGTTGTCAAATCTGGAATTTAGACCCCCACCGATGGGGGTTGTTGCGTAGGGAAAATTAGATGATTACCAAGAGAGGACGTGTAGGTTTTCCCTTGAGTTATTGAAACTATGGTTTATTAAAATCCATTTGGTATGAAATGTATCTCATCTGATTCCTTGATTTTACTGGATCACAGCCATACCAAACAGATTATCCTAATGTATTGTTATGGTGCAGTTATCATGAAACCTCCCTCCTGTGTATCCATTTTACATGTAATTCATGTTATTACTACAATGGGCATAATGCAATACAACAAGGATCACATGGGCAATGTTTACAATATTGTACCGGGTCTATTGACCATCTCAACAACAGTTTTTTGGTTTTTCTCCAAGAGAGTAGTCCCTGGGGTAATGACAGCAGTGCCCAAAGGAGGGCACTGTGGTACTGCCCGGAGTCTTTCCCCCTGGAAGTGACCAGGTGTGGGGTCATAAAATTTTAGGCACATTCTTTTCCCGGGAGTTTTAATGGCCCTCATGGCCTAATTGCCCGGGAACCGCTCATCCACCCACCATATATCTATCCCTTATCTTCTTGGCGTCACTGGTCTGGAACTTCTCAAAAGGTACTACAAACAGCATTGTCCTTTGTCCCTTTTGACACACACCAGAACCCCCACCTCACAAATGGCAGAGTCACACTTTGTTGACAGACACACACACAGCTTATCACTGAATTTGTTTTGGATTCGATTTGTTTTGCATGCAAAACAGATGAAGAGATGAATGAGAAAAGGTCTGTTTTCTCATGTTTGGCGGTACTTAGAGGTGACAAACTAATTGAATCACACATGCGCCTGTTTTCACGCCTTTTAACACACTCCTCTGAATCTATTTTGACACACTCCTCTAATGTGACTGGCAACACGTCTGTGTATTCCTGAACATGATGGCACTTTCCTGCCTGTAACTTTGCTCTTCTGGTTTTTGGATTGGGGCGGTGGGGCTCAGACAAAATCTGCTTCTTGGCTGAGCTTCTTAAAGGGCCTCTGCTTTTGATTAATGGAGTCTGTGGCAGATCCCTTTTAATTAGACTGAGAAAGGTGGTGTTTTTTTGTTCCTTATTTAAAAAAGTGCAGAGAAGCAGTCTTTGAAAACTCACTTAAACAATAGTCCTCCACTGTTCCCACTCCCCTGTCAAATAAGCCCCTTATGTAAAGTGCTTTCCTGCTGTTTGCCATGCATTAGGTGGCCATTTGCAAGATGAAAGCTGCCTTGGTCACAGCTAATGTGAAAAATGCATCCCTGCAGGTTTTGATGTGAATGACATCTGTTTTTATTCTCCTTTGATTGAGACAGGAGGTCATTTGGGAAACTGCTGGCAGGAAACTGATGGCCAACTGGGGTTTCTAGATTTTTTTTGCTTCCTTGTGTATGAGACCTGGAATGAGAGACTCCCAGGCCGTAGCCACTGGAAACTTCTGGAAGGTTTCACGAGACGGTGGTGAAATCATGGAGCCTCCAATCCTCTGGATCACAATGTCTGTCAGTTCCACAACATGCAAGACACAGTGAGAAGTTACCAGTCAAACGCACCTGTACTGGTGTTCAACAAATGCCTGCATTCAATCCATATTCATCCGGAACATTAAGGTCAGGTGTTGATTGAATCTAGGCCAGCGGTAACCCACCTTGTTCCTGGAGATCTGCCGTCCTGTTGCCTTACGCTCCAACCCTAACAAAGTACACCTCATTCAGAAGCAGGGCTGCTCAACCCTGTTCCTGGTGATCTAAGGTGTAAGGGAGCAGGGTCAGAGGACCAAACGTGACGGGTTCTAAAAGTTACCCACCAGATATGGGATAACCACTAATGTTTTCTAGGGGTATCCCTAGAGACAAGGACGGGAGAAACCAGAAAGGGAATCAATAACTCCCCGGCACTTAGCCAACAAAAATGAGGGCAGAAATAATCACAAACGGCAGGGAAACTCCACCTCACATCCTACTGATTATGGCGATCGTAAAACGAGGTAAGTAGAAAGTAGGCACGGAAACAGCACCAGAGAGAAAACTACGCAGACACAAAAGACATCCCGTCTTCAACTGACAAAGCAGGATTAGTTAACAAGACACGGGAATACGTGAAACGCATTAACCCTCTAATTCAAATGACGAAGCAGGAAAACTAATACAGAGGTAGGTAAGGTAAGTGTACACAAACAGTGACAGGGGTCTCAGTCACGGAACCCCAAGCTTATCAGCGAGTTCTCCCCTGAGAGAGGCCATACTCCAATGACCATGCGCACCAGTTGAATTTATGCAAGTCAGCAATCATAGATTCACCAGACGCTCACCTAGGCTCAATTGACCGTGACTTACAGGTGCGCCAACTAAATGCACCTACTTGCCCAAGGGTTGTGAAACACAGTCATCTCAACATTAGCTCGGGGGGGGGTAAGAGCACTTGTCTGGTAGTCAGAGGGTTGCCGGTTCGATCCCACCCTGGGCGTGTCGAAGTGTCCCTGAGCAAGCAACCAAACCCCCAAAATGCTCCTGGCGAGCTGGTTGGTGCCTTGCATGGCTGGCAATTGCTCTTGGTGTGGGAGTGTGTGCATGATGTGTGTGTGTAATCATACATGCGGAAGACAATTGGAATCAATTGTCAGCACAAGGATACTGTATACCTGAGAGCTGCTCATTGCCAAAGTCAAACTGATTCCCAAATTGGCAGAAATACAGCAAGAAAAAAGGTAGTGCCTGGAAATCAGAATAAAAGTCAGAACCGTGACATAAGGTGCTTGACTGCGACCTGAAAGGCTGGTGGTTCAAGCCCCAATGTTGCCACAATAAGATCTGTTGGGCCGTAGAGCAAGGCAATTAACCCCACATTGCTCCAGGGGGGATTGGTCTATTCAATTCCATTCAAATTTAGCTTTGGCTAAAAGCGTCAGCTAAATGACTATAATGTTCCATGGTTTTGACCCAAATGGCATCATCAAACCTGGCAAAGAGAGCATTTGAGTTGGTGTTTCAATCTGTGCTAAACCCAACATTTTACTCTGCGATTTACGCAGCAGCAACAGCTAAAGCAACAGCATCCAGCGGTCTCTGGCAAGCCAGCCATCTGAGAATAGTTAAGAGGTTAAACTGTTAGATTTCTCCAGAGGGTGATGGTACGTACAGTCAACCCAGTCTCTCCAAACCACACTCACAATTTAATACGTGAATTTCATTACGTTCCAGTGACACAGAGAGGATGAAGTAGGAAACCATGCAGACAAAGGTCAAAACTAAATATGCGTCAGAACTAAATATGCATTATGCACTGGAACCTGACCTTATTTGCCATTTATAATTTTTAAGCATCTGAAATGTACTCAGTTTAATACATTCTCAACTCAACAAAGATTATTATACATGGTCCCCAAGCTAATGTCTTAAGCCTTTCTTAAAAATCTCCTGGAAATCTCAGCCAGTGTGAAATATTTGGCTTTAAATTATTTATTTAGTTTCACAATCCATGCCCTTCGGAAAGTGAATGTAATTTTCCATTTGAATTAAAAGTCTAAACTCATACCTCAGCTTTTCAGGTCTTATTAATAATTGTTTGCATGTTGTTTGTGAATATACAATTATTCAACGAAATATTCACCTGTAAATTGCCAAATTAGAGTGTCTCCTCGCCTGCATTTCAGATAGATCGGTGATAGAGAAGCAGTCTCAGTGATTAGATTTTTGGGTTTGATGGAACAAAACAGTGGAAAGCAGGTGGAAAATGTAATTTGAACAAACACTGCTGTGAATGCAGCACACAACATTTGGAGCTCAGAAGCAAGACATTAAAAACTGGAAGGATATCGCAAGAGCTGCATGATAATAAAATCATTGACTCTTCTGATGCAGTAAAAAAAATACAGCAAAAGCTTTGAAATCACATAGAATAAATAAAAATGGCAATAAAAATGGACATATATATATATGTTTATTTGCATTACTGTCACCTACCATCAGCTTTGACCAGTCTGGCCATTCTCCTCTGACATCTCTCATTAACAAGGTGTTTCTGTCTGCTCACTGGATTATTTTTAGTTTTTTTGCACCATTCTTTGCAAACTCTAGAGACTAGTGTGTGTGAAAATCCCAGGAGATAAGCACTTTCTGAGATACTCATACCCTGTCTGCCACCAACCATCAATCATGGTCAAAGTCACTTAGATAAAATTGTTTCCGCATTCTGATGGTTGATTAACAGAAGCTCCTGACCTGTATCTACATGTTTGTATGCATTGCACTGCTGCCACACAATTGGCTGATTAGATAATCACATGAATAAGTAGGTGTAATAAAGTAAAAATGTTCCTAATAAAGTAGTAAAGGTAATCACAACTTTAATCACAACTCAATGTCAAGATATGAGGTAGTCCAATAGTTGTTTATTGCAAATCCAGGACTCCATTATTAGCGATGTGGCAAATGAGGTATTCAGCCTGATAATCCACTCCAAACCCAGCCCAGTTTAAATGAAGGGAGCTGCAGTGAGCTGGAAACCCTCCGGAGTTGGTGTTATTCCCCGGAGTTGGTGTTATTCCCCGGAGTTGGTGTTATTCCCCGGAGTTGGTGTTATTCCCCGGAGTTGGTGTTATTCCCCTGCGGTCATCAGCAGCCGTGTCCTGCGTCTCCACTGTGATGTGTGTTTACTGCGTCGCGGTCGGAGTCCCCGATAAGACTCGCTCGCTTCCCCCCCGCGCGTCTGCCAAACAAACAGCCTTTGGCCCCGGAGCCCATGTGGAGAAGCCCCTTACACTACCGCTGCTACCTCGCTCTCAGCCTTTTAGACACATGCATTTATTTATCATACCAAATATTTCAAATTCCCCATACAGTAAAAGGGATATTTGTTTACTTGTTTCTCTGTGCAGAACACATTCTTAAAACAAATCCCCACCTTCCAATTCCAACAACGAATCAACGTTAACTGTTTTTGCAACCATTCGTTCAGACCCACAATCTGTACCCCCATTTTACTTATTGAACGTGGGTCCCTTTATTAAATTAAGTCAAATTTGAGTATCCAAGCAGTCATACAATATTATACTTTATAACATTCTTGGGCTGCTCAAACTTCAAGGTACAGAAACTGTGGATCATGATTTTTAATGATATAATCACAGTTATATACAGGCTATTTACATAGCCTATTTTAGTATTATTTCAGCGTTCCCTCCATTCGGTTTGAGACAAGTGTCTTATATAGTACAGCATTAATCTGTTCTTGTGAGGATTGTGCTGTCTATTCAAAGACAAATCAGGCTTATCCCAGCTAACAAGTTTTGATATAAATGACACTGGGCAAATGTTCCATTTGTCTGATTTCATTCAGGTCCCATGAACATTGTGTTTCAGTCATACTCAACAAATCTGGCATTTCAGTACTTAGAAAAGACATTTTAAAAGGCTTCCTGATAGCTTTGCTTCATAATATGTTATTATGACTAGATGATAACCATAAGGGAATGTTGCCAGTATGTCTGCCTGTGACTTGTCTGGAAGGATTCTCTGTGATCTAGCCAGAACCTGTTTACAACAATAAATGCACCCTAAGGCTAAGGCTGTCATAACATAATCTCATCACCAAATATGAATCTAACCACAGTGCCCCCTAATATTCATGTAATGTTTCATGGTAATGTTTCCTCATGAAGACTAGTTTAGACTAAATCCTGTGCAGTAGATGAAGTCTGTATACTGCCAATGAATGGTAAATGGTTGGCATTTATATAGCACCTTTATCCAAAGTGCTGTACAGTTGATGCTTTCTCATTCACCCATTCATACACACACTCACACACCAACAGCGATTGGCTGCCATGCACGGCACCGACCTGCTTGTCAGGAGCATTTAGGGGTTAGGTGTCTTGCTCAGGGACACTTCGACACAGCCCAGGCGGGGGATCGAACCGGCAACCCTCCGACTGCCAGACAACTGCTCTTACGGCCTGAGCCATGTCTCCCCCAATGACATATAGAATGACTGATGGACAGTGGATGATGCTGAAATCTGATTGATTTGTCTGGGTTGTTGTAGTGCGTGGCCTAACTGAAATATGCGCGCTGAGAGCAGAATCATCTGGTGAACTTCACTCCTGGCAGCTCAGCACAGCCTCTCAGAAGACCACTGACTGAGAGGGAACAGACCTGTGGAACTGGATGAGTCATATTGAGTACCTCCCCATTTTTATTTCATTTCAATATTTTCATTAAAAAAGAAGTCCTTGACCACAAGGATGATGTAGAACTACTAAAGATCTATCAAGAAAGATAAGTCTTATCAACCGACAAAAAACCACCCCAAACAAGAATAAAACTTGATGTGCGGCATGTCACTCAAATCGTAATTCATTGAGACGCCCCGAAACAAAGTAAACAGCAGTGTAGTTCAGATGATGGACAGGCTTATGAGCCTGTTTTTCCAAATCGGATTGTCCAAGACCATGAATGACCACTGAATCTTGAAAAAGACATCACTATGTGTAAAGCCAATGGTGAGATTTTATATGTATTCCATATTTACTTGCAGATATTGATGGTAGAAGATTGTCGTATAATTACACAAGAATTCATATAGTTCATTTCGCTATTCATTGAGCACGGTTTTTCATTACTGTAACGGAAAATAATAATAAAATAAATAATAAATAATCTTTCCTGTTAATTCCCCAAATTTGTCTTGCAGAACCTGTCCTTACCTATATCATCGGTCCCGACATGGACCATAACCACTGGATCCCTCCCTGTTCTGGCCAGGAGCTGGTCGGTGTGCTCCAGGATATCTCCTGCCTGAGCACCAGGCAGGCAACACACTGTGCAAGATTCCTTTCATGAGCACAAACTATGCTGTCTATACCTATAATAATTGAGTTTAAAAACAACTGAGATAAGACTTGGAAATATATATATATATTTATTTTACAAACCACAAGTGAGCATAGTGGCTACCTTTTTTAAATCTCCTTTTCCACCTGATAGACACTTAAAATGGCGGAGACAAACAGTTACACCTGTGTTCCATTTTAAACACCAAGCCGTGTTCAAGTAAATCAATCAACCAATTAAATAAAATAAATTGACAAACATTGGTGGCTGCTGAAGGGCCTTCACACCCCCACTATCACCAACTCCCTTTTCCTGGAGGGTGTGGCCATTGGGGTGCCCTGAGCCTGCTGAAGTCTATATACCTGCTTAACTGAAACATCGCCATTGATAGTAATCCCCCACATAGTGTGTAATTTTCAAGAAACAATGATGTCAAAATTATAATAAAAAATTATAACTTGCGTTGGCTTGACACAGTGTATTTGCATTTAATGTCATGCAACTTTACATTATTTTTACAGAACCACTCCATCCCCTACAGTGCATGAAGATAGATTAATAGATGAATGTCTTGGTGGTGTGCGCAGAGATTATGTATTACCGTGATTTCCTCCATCTCTGCAGCATGATTTATGGATTTAAACACCACATGCCTTTGCATGTGCCTCTGCAAACCCACATATTTCATAAAATAATCATCAACTTCTGTCACTAAAATCAGTATTTGTACAGACATGGACATGAAATTTACCCAGAGATCTCCTTGCGGTTTGATGGTTGAATATTTAGCATTATCATCACAGAATGACATAAATCCCAAGAGACAGTCAGTGTGCAATGCCAGGAGCTAAATGGCCTTTAAACTTTACACTTGAATCACACTTCCCATGACATCAGTCCATTTCTTCAACAGCAGCCTTCTCGGGTTAGATTGAGCACACAGCGGGGATCATAAAATCTGGCCCTCGAATCCAAATCCACCCCTGGTTTTCTTTTCTCCCGGGTAATTAACTGAACAGTGATTGGCCAGACTGCCTTCACAGCTGACTCCCAGACAAAGGGAGGGTAGAAAATCAGCAGTTCTCGGCGCTCGAGGACCGTGATTTGATGATCCCTGGCCTACGAAATAGCCGCACAGCTCTGCTGACAAACCAGTGACTCAAAAGAAGAGACCTGTCATGGCTCACAGTAAATGTTTGTTTGCATTTTCTGGAATTTGAGGACAAAACTGTAACAATGGCTGGGGCCTAAAAAGAATAAATAGGCCATTCTATGCTAGAAAATAAACAAGTTAATGAGTTTGTACCCTAAAATATTTGGATAACTTCATCGAGAGCACTGTTCCCCATCCAATAGTCATTCCTCCTCAGATGCTTTTAAATTAAATGAAGCTGCTTAATAATTCAGATTGGCTCTATTAAAAATAATGGGGACACAGTGTAATTTTAATATTAGTATATGAGCAGAAAAGCAACGAATATTGACTTTGCTGCTATGCGTGACCTTCAGTGATGTTCTATTGAAGCAGGACTCTCAGGGCTCTAAGGGCTTTAAATTGGTAAGGGAAGCACACCCAAAGTGAGTAAAAAAAACCCTTGAAGGCATTTTAAAAGGCCTTTTTTCAACTTTTCCCTTTTTGACCGAGTGCCCAGAGGATTCAATTTTGAGAATGTGCTGCCTTGGCAACCAAAGTAAGCAATAACTATACATTCACAAGCACAACTCTGGGAGGACATTCTAGACCTCTGAATTTTTACATGCTGAGGCATAACTAGACTGTGTGAAATCATCAAACACATGAACATATCCTTGAGGGAATCTCCATATACTGGACTCAGGGGCACCCTAAGGGGGGTTAGGTTAGGCCAATCCCAAGGGCCCTGACAGAGAAGGCTCCAATATGAGATCTTTTTATGGGGCCCTCAGGTGGGTCCCCTGACCAGACAATATCCATACCAGTACCCATATCGATAGTGGCATACTATTGAACCAAAGCAATAAACTCAAGCAGATTATTTCAAACATTCCAGGTTGTTATTTAAGAAGTGAACCCAAAACATTTCCACCAATACTATTCAAGACAATACAAATGTAAGCCAGTCATAAGTAACATTTGGTCTCATGCGCTGGTCAGCTTGCTGTCCCTACAATTCCTTGCCCTCACGGAGACCTGGATCACACCTGACAACAACGCCACTCCCGCTGCCCTCTCATCCTCCTTCTCCTTCTCGCACACTCCCCGGCCTTCCGGCCGTGGCGGTGGTACTGGTCTTTTAATTTCCCCCTCGTGGAAATTCTCTGTTCTCCCCCTCTCTCACCTGTCCATATCCACTTTTGAATTCCATTCTGTTGCAGTATCCTACCCTACTAACCTTTTCATTGCAGTTATCTACCGTCCTCCAGGGCCCCTGGGAAACTTCCTTGATGAGCTAGACACCCTTCTCAGCTCCTTCCCTGAGGATGGCACCCCACTGATTCTCCTTGGAGACTTCAACATCCACCTAGAAGCCTCCCAGTCTGCTGCCTTCCTACCGCTAATCCACTCCTTCGGCCTCTCCCTGCAACACTCTCCTCCAACCCACAAGGCGGGCAATGTCCTAGACCTTGTCTTTGTAAGGAACTGCTCATGCTCCAAATTCACGGTTACCCCTCTGCATACATCTGATCACCACTTCATCTCATTCTCCCTCCCTCTTCCTCCCCATCCTCCTCTCCCTCCTCCCTCCCACACTTCCTCAGCCCGCCGTAACCTCCGCTCCCTCTCACCCTCTTCCTTTGCCAGCACCGTCACCGCCTCACTCCCCCCTCTCGAATCCTTCTCCAAACTCCCCGCTGACTCTGCATCTGCCACCCTCCTTTCATCTCTCTCCTCCGCCTTTGACTCTCTCTGTCCCCCTGTCTCAAAGCCACCTCGCACATCCCCTCCCAGTCCTTGGATATCTGACACCCTCCGTACCTCCAGGGCCAGCCTCCGCGCAGCGGAGAGGAAGTGGGGGAAATCCAGAGACGCTTCCGACCTCATGACTTACCAGTCTCTCCTGGCGGCATTCTCTTCCGATGTCACTGCCGCCAAAGCAAAATACTATCAAACGCAAATTCAGAACTCTGCTTCTAACCCCCGGAAACTTTTCTCCATTTTCTCCTCTCTCCTCAACGCACCGCCTCCTCCTCCTCAGTCCTCCTTCGCTGCTGATGACTTTGCTGATTTCTTCGATGAGAAGGTCGCAGTCATCCGCAGATCCTTTACAACCGCCGCCCCCCTCACTGTGCCCTTCCCCCCCTCTAGGCCCATCCCTTCCTTTTCCACTTTCTCCCCCCTTACAGACTCTAATGTTTCTCAACTCCTGCTCTGCCACCGCCCTACAACCTGTGCCCTTGACCCTATCCCCTCTTCTCTTCTCCAAACTATCACACCTGACATTCTCCCATTTGTCACCTCCCTTGTCAACTCCTCCCTGTCTTCCGGCTGTTTTCCGGCATCCTCCAAGAGGGCCCACATCACTCCGCTGCTAAAAAAGCCTACCCTGGATCCCTCCATCATCCAGAACTACCGCCCGGTATCTCTTCTTCCTTTCCTTTCTAAAACTATAGAACGAGCCGCTTCTACTCAACTTTCTTCCTTCTTTTCTAACAACAACCTGCTAGACCCCCATCAGTCTGGCTTCAGATCGGGCCACTCGACAGAGACTGCGCTCCTCTCCGTCAGTGAGTCACTTCATGCCGCACGAGCAGCCTCCCTCTCCTCTGTCCTCATTCTTCTAGATCTCTCTGCTGCCTTCGACACTGTGGATCACTCCATCCTCCTGTCTGCCCTGTCAGCAACGGGCATCTGTGGCACAGCCCTGGACTGGATTGAGTCCTACCTCTCTGGTCGCTCCTTCCAGGTTGCCTGGGCTGGTTCGGTATCGACACCTCGGCCCCTCGCCACAGGAGTTCCCCAGGGCTCAGTCCTTGGCCCGCTTCTTTTTTCTCTCTACACTCGCTCCCTTGGCCCTGTGATCACTGCACATGGGCTATCCTACCACTGCTATGCGGACGATACTCAACTCTTCGTCTCGTTCCCGCCGTCTGATACGCAGGTTTCAGCCCGTATCTCCGCTTGCCTGAGGGACATCCAGAGCTGGATGGACAACCACCATCTAAAGCTCAACTCAGGTAAAACTGAAATGATATTCATCCCTGCTAATGCCTCTCCCCATCTGGATCTCTCCATTTCCCTCGGGGATACCACACTCACGCCGTCACCCAGTGCAAGGAACCTCGGCGTGGTGATGGACAGCAGACTGTCCCTTTCCGAGAACATTGCGGCGGTGACCCGGTCTTGCAGGTTCTTCCTATACAACATACGGAGAATCCGCCCCTTTCTCACCCCCTACTCGACCCAGCTCCTGGTCCAAGCGATGGTTCTGTCCCGCCTGGACTACTGCAATTCCCTCTTGGCTGGCCTCCCAGCGTCTGCCATCAGACCCCTCCAACTCATCCAGAATGCAGCAGCTCGTCTGGTCTTCAACCTTCCCAAATACTCACACGTCACCCCCCTGCTTACTTCCCTCCACTGGCTGCCTGTCATGGCTCGCATCAAATTCAAAACATTGGTGCTAGCCTTTCAAGCAGTTAAAGGGTCTTCCCCAGCTTATCTGCAAAAAATCATCAGACCCTACACCCCTGCCAGACCTCTTCGTTCAGCCTCCACAGGCCGCTTGGCACCTCCCCCTCTCAGAACCTCCACCTCACGCTCACGACTACTGTCTGTTCTGGCTCCACGGTGGTGGAACGAACTCCCCGTTGAGGTCAGAACTATAGAATCCCTCCCCACCTTCAAGCGCAAGCTGAAGACACACCTCTTCAAACAGCACCTCTCCCCATCCCTCCCTACCTCCCTGTGAACCTTAATTGTTGTCTCTGTGACTTGTGTATCAGTATTTTAGTTGGCTAGGTAAGCAGTGTTTGGATAGTTAACTTTGGTGACTTTTGCTCTGTTTGTTTGTTTGTTCAAAATAAAAAAAAATAAAAAATAAAAAAAAATAAAAAATTGGCCCTTGTCCTTATCTTTGTTGTACAGGTAGCAGTTGAAATTGTACTTACCTCTAGGGTCTTTCAGCGAACTTATCCCTGGTTATGGGTATGCACTTTGTTGTACGTCGCTCTGGATAAGAGCGTCTGCCAAATGCCAATAATGTAATGTAATGTAATGACTTCCCCCTCCTGGAGCATACATTATTAGCCCCCACCGTTGGCACACATGCCTGTGGGGGAGAGCTAGAGAAGGATTCTTAGAGGCGCCTTCTTGGGCCCTGGGGGTCCCCCTTTTCTCACATTCCTGACAGGTTAGAGCACAGGGATATTGGAGATGGCATAAAGATGTTTCATGATAATCCCAGGTCAGAATATAGTAATGTTTGGTGTTATTCTGATTGGTTCAGTGCGACTGGTGTAATGGTCTAGTTTTTGTAACAGTCTACCTTTGATAGCATAACCATTCAGGAGCCAAGGGGAAACTGGGCAAAAGCTGTCTCTGTAGAAGCCATGTGTTTTAGCCCCCTGCCTGGTGGGCCTGGCTGTAAATTATAGATGGGTGACTCACTTTTAGGGTCAAGAACTAAGGCCTGGATTTCGGAGATAAGGAGAAGAAACCAAGCAATCTGGGGTTGTGTCTCCTTTCCTTTCATTCGCCTAAATCAGGTTTATCCAAAAAGTATATTACCATGAGAGGCACAAATTTTACAGCATAATGCATTTATCTTGAAAACTACAGCATTCTGTTGGTAACACAAAGTTTTACCAAATAATTAAAGTGACCGTTTTCTCAGGAAGCAGCAAATCCGATGTTTGCGTCTTGAGTCAGGAAAGTATTTATTGCAGGAAGCCAGCATGAAGGATTCACACAAAAGTATCCATCGAACCATTGGAGTTCGGGGACTTTATACAAGTACATTTGCATGTATTCAAATTTGGGTGCTAAATACAGTGTGACCTCTGATTGGTCATTCGTTATACAGGGTTGCCCTATAGGCTGCAATTTCTACTGCTGTGTTTTATTGGTTGTCTGTAAAACAATGGAAGCTTCCTGCGGACATTAACGTGCATATGTGAAGTTTTTGTAATACACAAATCTGTCTGTCTCCCAACAGTTCATAGATATGATGGGGCGGTCTGTAGCATAGTGGTTAAGGTCAGGAAGGGCTGCCATTCGTGAGGGGCCTGAGAGCTGGGGTTTCAATATGTATGAGTGGTCCAAGGGCAGTTGGGTCATGGGAAAAGAATCCTCCAGAACATTGGTGACCTCCCTGTGACCCCATACCTGGTCACTTCCAAGGGGGAAGACTCCAGACAATGCCACAGTGCCCTCATTTGGGCACTGCTGTCATTACACCGGTGACTGTTCTCCTAGATTAAATATTCAAAACTGCTATTAAGATAGTAAATAGACCCGGTAAAACCTTGAAAACACTGCCCATGTGATCCTTGTATTACTGCATTAAGTCTTATGTAATGGCAACAGGGATTGCATGTAAAATGGATAATCAGGAGGTAAGTTTCATGATAACTGCAACATAATAAAACATAAGGGTAATCTGTTTGGTATGGATGTGATCTGGTAAAATCAAGGAATCGGATGAGATACATTTCATACCAAATCGAGTTTAATAAACCATAGTTTCAGTAACTCAAGGGAAAACCTACACGTCCTCTCCTGGTAATCATCTCATTTAACCTACTTAACAACCCACAAGGGTGGGGGTCTAAATTCCAGATTTGACCACCCCTCCAGGTTGATTTATGGCACTGCCGCCTGGTTCCAAACGTATGATTTGGCATAAAAGCAAGGGAGACAGACCAATCTGGGAAGATCGTATTCGACTTCCCACACAGCACATTGTATGTATATGTACGTATTGGGAAGATCGTATTCGACTTCCCACACAACATGTCTTGTGTATGTATGTATGTATGTATGTATGTATGTATGTGTAGCAGCGGAAGATCGTATTCGACTTTCCACACGGCATATTCTATACTCTGTGTTTGTGTGTAGTCCAAGCAGGCTAGGTATGATTATTTACTCTATCTCTATTCTTAATTTGTGTATTTTGTAATTGATTGTGATATTCTAAAGCGAATAACCTACCTGTCTGCGAATAAACTATTTTGTTTGTAACTTGCGTGATCTCCATGACTCTAATTCATCTTGTACCTTTTCAGCCTAAATTACAACTGAATACTCAGGGGGAAATGGTGGCTAAAGACCGACCGATCGGCGGCGTGGTGCATCTGTGATAGTTCTAAGCTGTGAGGCCAGCAAGTTTCTGTCCCTTAAAGGGATCGGGGGACGCACGGCTCTTGTAATCTGGTGTGAAGGGAGCCCATGGGCGTTACGGCGCTGGTTCCTGCCAAATTAGCTCTAAGGAGCCCAGACAATGCTACGCCGACCTGGGCTCGCAACAATCATGGCAGGTTTGCATGTATTGTGTTCTCCACCAAACTGAGATTTCAGCAGTAATGCTAATCCCGGGAGCATATATTGAGTAATGGTGGCACAGGTACAACTCGAATGTAATCACTCCCGAGGTCCGCGTAAGTTGCAAACCCAAATTTCTAAATTTTATTTCAAATGGAGTCAGATAAACGAGTAAAACTATACTAACCACTACGCGTACAATACGGCCCCGTTTGAGAACGGAGAATATTAAGAATTGTACTGATCTGTTTCTGGCCAACTGTAAGCGGTATATGGGGCAGGTCAATCCATATCCGACCCATGGCAACGGACCCAGTATATTCTTAAACATAATTTTGATCTGTTCTTGTACAGAGGATAATAATTAACCCAACTAATGTTCTCCCAGCAACGCCAGAAGGACAAGCACGCAAAACCCCCTTCGGCCCCCGCTAAATTCCGTCATTGGGTTAGCGTGGGGTTTTACACAAATAAGCTCTTACAGTGCTTTTTTTTGTTTGGGACAAAGATCAATTATTTATTTATTTATTCTCTGTAATCCACAATTTGAGATTTGTAATAAAACAAATCACATATGGTTCAAATGTGCATTATTAGATTTTGGGGCATTTTAATACATTTTGGTTACACCATGTATAAATTACAGCATTATTTATACATAGTCCCCCCCATTTCATGGCACCATAACATTTGAGACACAGCAATGTTATATGAACGAAAGTCGTCATGTTTAGTATTTTGTTGCATATTCTTTGCATGCGGGCGGCACAGATGGTGCAGTGGGTAGCACTGCTGCCTCACAGCGGTCCTGGGTTTGAATCCCCGTCGGCCGGGGCCTCTCTGTGCGGAGTTTGCATGTTCTCCCCGTGTCTGTGTGGGTTTCCTCCGGGTACTCCGGTTTCCTCCCACAGTCCAAAGACATGCAGGTTAGGCTGATTGGAGAGTCTAAATTGCCCATAGGTATGAGTGTGTGAGTGAATGATGTGTGTGCCCTGCGATGGACTGGCGACCTGTTCCTGCCTTTCGCCCAATGTATGCTGGGATAGGCTTTAGCCCCCCTGCGACCCTGTTCAGGATAAGCGGGTTAAACTGCTATTTTTACTGCATATTTACTGCATATCTGGCAGCAGCACGGTGGTTTGAGGCTCATGTGATACCTTGGACCCTTGATGACTTAAAGCCATTTAGCCAATAAAAGTGTTCTACACTGTAGCCAACGAGGGCTCTCCCTCTTCCTGAAAAACTCACCCCACTGGAGATGTTCTTTCCCCTCTCACACCACACTGCCATGGTAATGAACAAATAGCAGAGATTGGCTCCCCTGGTGCTCCAGGCCGGAGCTGAGACCATTAAAGAATAAAAGAAGAGAAACGCATCAGACTGGAGGCTCAGGGACAGAGACAGGGGGTCACTACTGCCCCCTTATTAAAGGAGACTCGCCCAAATAACGTGGCCCTTTGATGGAGTTTCTTTGCAGCAGGAACACCATTACCCAGGGGGCACCCATCCCTCCGATCTCAGCGCACTTGCTCGCCCCCGACGGTATTTTTAGCTTCCCACTGCCTATGTCGCTACATGTTCCCACCACACCATTCTTTGTACTCACACCTATTTAATGGCTTTTCGGGGGGAGAGAGAGATAAGAACGCACTTTATTTGTCAGTTTCTATTTATTTTTCCAGAGAAAAAGTGTCATCAATATGCAATGTGCTGCATGGCAAGATTTTTGATAAGATTGTGAAGTGCAAGCAGCATTCAAGGACCTACAGTAAAATATTTGTTAAATCCACGTGCTCCCTGTGTTGTGACAGAGGCAAATTGCTGCTGTTACATTCAGGCTGTGTGGATCTCTGAAGCTTTAGCTTAAATTAATGACTCATCAGTGACTGATGAACTGTGTCTATAGAAACATCAGGGTGACAAATGTTGTCAGTGTCCTAGAACTATCCGGTCCACTTCAAACTGTCTGTATCCCACACTTAATCCAGTCTCAGACCAGCTGATAATTTGAATTATCACAGGATAAAATCAGGCGTATGACCTAGGGATTGATCAGGATAAACTAGTCAAAGTCCTGTGAGTGAGGATGAATGGTAAATGGAATACATTCATATAGCGCTTTTATCCACATTCACAAATTCACACACACTCAAACAACCATGACTATCATGCAAGGCACTGGCCACTGAATTGGGAGTTACGTGTCTTGCTCAGAGACACTTCAGCAAACCCAAGGTGGGGAAAAACATGAATCATAATGTACTACATTATTATAATTATTATAATTATTATAATAATTATAATTATTATTATTATAATTATTATTATTATTATTATTATTATTATTATTATGTATGACAGAGTAGGAAGGCTTTAGACAGTGAGCACATGTACTGTTTGTGCCGTTAGTGTGAGATGTTGTGTTATTTTGCATGGCTGTTAAATGATGGGTGTGCCTACTTGCATTTGATATAAAGTTCTGCAGCCAGATCACCCTGTACTCACTGGCAACATGCTACAGTAAGCACAGTCCTGTGTGTTTCTGTTTAACAGACATTTGTTAATGCTTTAAATAAGACCACATAGGCCTACATTATGTTTAGTCTTTCTGTGGTCTTAAAATAAGATATTTTTCATTGAGAACATTGATTATTCAGAACAACACGATTATACAGTACATGAATGCTCATTCATGGCACTTTTCCTAAATGCTCTTTTTTGGTGTCAAACTATTTTCTCTTCTGAGATAAACCCCCATTATGACATTATAAGAGCATTATGCGTGTTGTGTGTTTGCAGTGAGTGAGTTTGGGGAAGGGCTTTCATGTCGTAGCAGTCGGTGTTGCACTTTGATGTTCAGAGGAAGCGTTGGCCCTGCTCGCCATCCTTCAACCGGCGTGAAAGTCACACCAATTCTGCCGATGACTTTGAGCTCATAATACCAAAGCCTAGCGGCAGAAACCTGCTTCTGTAGGGGAGGCGCTTGGTGAAAACGTGTCCGGGGGCAGCGGATTGATCAAGGAACATCTGTTATGTACTCTGACAAGGCGTAGAATTAGCAGTAACACCCCTCCTGTACTCTGTCTCTGACAGTGCAGATGTGCTCAGCTGCGCACAGGTTTTGGGGGAAGTCTAGCAGACATTCACCATTTCCCTTTCTATTTCTGTGACCCAACTCAGACTGAGAAAAAATGCTTCATTGAATTAAAAAAAATTAAACCAGGGGAGAAAATTAAAGTAAAATTGTTTATCCAATGAAGCATTCTTTACCAGTGCATCACCCATATGATATCAGCATGACCCCTTCAGAATCTTCAGCAGATCACATGACCTCCTCTGCCTTCATTCCGTGTTATGTTTTGTGTGAATATATTGTAGATGTTCCCCGAATAGAGAGAATTAATCTATAAGTATAAATAAATATATAATGTCTGTTTTTCCCCTCCCAGTAGGAGTTGTTTAAAGGGATTCTGATAAACAAGTAAACATGAGCATCTGTAAACTGAGCACCTCTACCAGTCCAATTCATGATTTATGAGGTATTAAGCTCTCTTGATTGTTTTTTTATGTTACGATACATATCTGCATTAAGTGTGGAATATTAAATCTGTATCTTTGTTTTCATATTGACAATACTGCGGCTCAGAGTCTGCTGTTTTTAGAGATGGGCTTTCCATTTTAAGAATCCAATCATTACAGTGTCTACAGTGTCGTTACTGTATGATACAACTGCCGCTGATATAATGGTTGTGAGCAAGCTAATGTATTACCATTAATGCTCTAATGTGAATGTCAATATTTCTCAGAGTGGCAAATACAAGTTTGGGGAAAAAGCATTACTCGACAAAGGACCCTGAACTTGGAGATAAATAGGTCTGCGGTTTCTAAAAATCAAGATGTGCTGATGCAGCGTTCATATGTCCCACTGCTAAATGTTCCACTAATCAATCATATCCAAGTGTGTCCTGCATGTAATATGATTTCAATGCAACATAAAAATTAAATACCTATTTTATATTCATTAACAATTTAATTCTTAATTGATCAATTATTTTGGTGAAAAGCAGTGCAGTAGTGTCATTTACTGGAGATCATTTTTCAGAGTGGAAAAACAAAACTCTGAGAGAGGAACTTTTTTGTTCAGGTTTCACACTACATATGGATATGACAGCTAACAAACAGGCTTTTGCACTGTCTCTAAATGATTCTGCAGAGCTGTTGAGGGTTTTGGTCTGTGTTTAAATTAGGTGAATGCAAATTGTAAGTCCCACGCTAACCCAATGACGGAATGTAGTTAGGTTGAAGTGCTTCATGCTTGCTCTTCTGGTGTTGCTGAAAAGAAGTTTGTAAGTTTAAATAATTATGACCACTATGACAGCCAATAAATAACAAACTTACTTATTACTTAAGTTACGAAGACAGTAGTAACACTCTGACTTCCACTTTATTCTGGTACGGGCTGACCAAGAATCACCATAATAAGGTTAATAAATATATCTTTGTTTGATCTGTCTCCAATTTAAGAATTTAATTTATATATACAATTCTACTACATTATTGATACTTTACACTTGATCGCAAAAGGAGTCCTGTAGTGTAACTTGCTCTGTGAACTATCTGCTGGTCCCATGGCCGCTATGTGCATAACTCATGAGCTAGCTAGATATCTGCAGTCATTTCAGGGGTTGCAGGAATCGTTACTTCTTTAGGTATATCCGACAGTGGCTCAGGGACCCAAGAAGGGTATTAGCCATTCCCGTTCTCCACATAAATGAACTGCGGATTTAGAAATATAGCTCTCCTGGCGTTGGGTTCCTGGTCAAGAGTCAGGGACCTTCACGGGGGCAGGTTTCCACAGTTTCCCCTAGGTTCCTGGATGGTTACCAGGCCCTAGGTATACTGCTGTGGAAATTAGCCCATTGTACCAGTCACACTAAAACAAGCAAAATGATACTAAACATGACTACACCCTGAACCTGCTTTGTCATGAAACATCGCATGCTTTATGCATTTCAGTGATTGAGCCCTAGGAGTCAAGAGAACAGATGCCTTCCCTTGGCAACCCTTCCCACGCCCTAAAAAGGTACAGAGTGTCACGTTTCAGGTCTGTCTTGCCATGTTTTATGTTTATTCATGTTGTCTTAGTCACGTAGTGTCTTATCATGTATTAGGTTAGTCTAGGTTCGTCATGTTGTTTAGTTATGTTTCGTACGATTTATTTTCTTGTCATGTCTAGTTATGTTTCGTACGATTATATTACCTTGTTATGTTGAGTGGTTATCGTCTTAGTTTCGCTTTGTGTTATGTTTTGATTTATGTTTATTGTTACGTTAACTGGTCGTTGTTTATGCATACACTTTTACATGTCTTTCCGCAAACCTTGCGTTCCGTCTTTTCTCTCTCTCTCTTTCTGTCATTCACTCCCTAATTGTTTCCATTTGCCTATTTACTAAAACTACTAACGCTAGATCAGGATTGGGTAGAAACTAACAAACTAATCAAGTGTTCATGTTACCTTACGTATCTCGTGCATGTCATTTACTAATTTACTAATGCTAGGGCAGGATAGGTTTATTACTAACGATTACTAATCACCTTGTTAAACTTGTCATCCATCGCACCTGTTTTCCATTTCCTTGCTACGCTCTAACTAATTGTCTACACCTGTCTACACCCGCATTTATAGCCCAGTCGCGCAACTGTTCTTCGCGAAATTGTCTGCCTCTGTTTACCACGCAACTCTTGAGCATTATTTACTGTTTTGATTACACGTTACGATCCAAGCCTGTTACCGACCATTGTCTATTGATTTCTGTTTTGTTGACCACTGTTTGTTTTTGACCACGTCCTCGCCTACCGTTTTGTACTTTTGCTTCGCTGATTGTTTCATGGTTTCAACTCCCGCTTCGCCCACGACTACGCCTCTGCCTGCCGTCCGCCTGTTCATCTGCCCCGCTGACAGCTCTCCTGCTACCGGACCTCCCTGCACGTCTACCGACTACGAGTTTGCCTCTTCCCTCGGCACCGTGCTTTTTGTTTGTTTACTATTTGTTTGGCTGGATCTACGTGTATGGACTTTGCTTGTTTTGACTACGCTCTTGGGATTCGTCCCGAATAAAGCCCTGAGGGGTCTTTATATAACTATTATTTCTGAGTCGTGCATTTTGGGTCCAACCCCCACGCACCCGTCTCACAGAGAAGGAATTTTGGCCCACTGGAATTAGCAACGTGTGTTGGTGTGGGAGGTTGTAAACTTTATGGCACCACCACCAGAGGAAGGCCACTTCACCTCTTCTCCTGCTCATTGACAGTATGTAAAAGTGCAATTATAAAAGGCTATTACAGTCAGGCTGCCTTACTCTCAGAATCCTGGGATAGGTGGAGTGAACATCAGCGGCCGATCAGCTGCTCTGCCAGCAGCTGTCAGTCACACTCCTTCCTGTCTGTTTCCTCGCGTGTCATTACCCATCTCCTCCCCTTTCTGAGGATCAGGGAGCTCTAAATGTCAGTGATTTTTATCACGTTTACCCAACCCCTTCAAAAGGGCATTTAAAGACGAGGAAGCGTTTGTCATCTTTCCAACCGGGGCCGTGGTAAGCTTCATGCACACACAGCACATTTTATCCTCCACTACAAATTATACAGCTGCCTCACTCTCCTCTCTCTCTCTCCCACTCGCTTTCCCCTCTCTCCTTTCTCTGTCTTTACCTGTGTCTCTCTCTTTAACTCTCTTACCTGTGTCTCTCACTTTCACTCTCTATTACCTGTGTCTCTCACTTTAACTCTCTTACCCTTTTCCTGTGTCTCTCTCTTTCACTCTCTCTTACCCTTCACCTATGTCTACACATTTACTCATTGTGAGCACAGTGAGTAAACCCCACACAGCCCAGAAAATGATTTGTCTCGGTCCACTTAGATTTACAGGCGGAACAAAAGTGAAATAGTTTATTTTCAGTGAAAGTAAAACATTTTATTACCAATGCCACCTCCAATAAGGAACACCTGTTAAGTGTATAACAGTCCCACGCACACTCCTGCTCTCAGTGCATACATAATCACATCCCACCACATTCCATGTGCTCCTAAGACATACATAATCACATCCCACCACATTCCATGTGCTCCTAAGACATACATAATCACATCCCACCACATTCCATGTGCTCCTAAGACATACATAATCACATCCCACCACATTCCATGTGCTCCTAAGACATACATAATCACATCCCACCACATTCCATGTGCTCCTAAGACATACATAATCACATCCCACCACATTCCATCTGCTCCCAAGACAAATATAACCACATCCTAGACCAAATAGTACTTGTTCTGGATTTAAATTATTTTCTGCGCTCTATTGACCTTGCCTGGTGCATTTGAGCCTGCAAGGAGGAACATATGGGCAGGGTTTACACTTTTGCGATCATGTAATTTGTTCCAATGCACCAAGGTTTGTCAAATGCAGAAAAGTATTTGAATCCAAAATAAATACTATGTAAACCCAGGTCTGCAAAGATGCCTTTTGCTTTAAATTAAATCTGTGTTTGGGAACTTTCATAAGTCAGTTTTGGGGGCAGTCAGTCTCCAAGACTAACAGGGAAATCTTATCCAGAGGAGAAACCACCCACTCAGTGGAAACAGCAGTGACAGCAGAACACAAGTTTCAGTATCCTGTTCATTCCAAAGGCTGATAGATTCTTTAGCTACATTTTTAAACAGTTTTAAAGAGTTTCCCACTTCAAAGAGCATTTAGGAGAAAGTGCTTGTTACCAGTTTGGGGAGAGCGGGAATGACTCATTCTGAGTCTTGAAATCTGCGCCCCATTTTCTCATCAAAGTGTCAAATAAAGGCCCAGTCCTCAGCCTCACTTGAAACTTTATTTTTTAGACATTTTATTTTTGAGAGTAAATAAAAATCATTATGGCCCCACATGAAGTGGCACTAATCCCTATGTTAGCAGTATTACTGCACTATTGTCATGCCAAGCACCATTAACCCATTTGAACTCACGATGTTCATGTCAGGACTGGGGTCAAAAAGCTACTGCTACTTTTTCATTGAGATTTTTAGCACTCAGAATTGTACTTAGTATTTTACTATTGTACCAAGTATTAGGGCAGCCTATGATAGAGTGGCATCCCTGTTCTCTTTTTTGTTCTGACCCTCCCTCACATTAATATTCATCTGCGCTCTGTGAATGAGGATCTGGCCAATCAGCTGCTGTAACACAAGGCAGCCGTGGCTGGCCAGCCACAGACATCTCAGGGAGAATTGAAGCTGTCAAGCCGAGCAGAACGTCTGCACAGATGAGAGAGCAGGGAAAAAGCGCTCCACTTTGAGGAAGAAATCGCGCCTCTTCCCTTTCAATTAACCGGGGTCAGACACCCATCCAGAACACGTTACCATTTCCTGTAGCCTGAGCGGCTTTGAAGTCTCAAGGTAACACAAAAAAGGAAAAGCACTTTGAATCTGTCAGATCTGTCCGGCGTCTACTTGAGAAAACTGTGCCCAGCACTCGTGTCTCTCGCACCAAAAGAGCACCTCTCTCTACCTTCTTGTAGAGCAGAGTCAATTGACAATGAATTCCTGGTGCGGAAAATCAACTCCTCGTTCCTTGTGTGTTTTTGTCCTTTACAGGTCGGGCAGTAGTGGGTTTCTGATCCGCTAAAGATCAGAGGCTCCTGAATGTAGATGCACCTGCTGACGGCTCCAGTTCAGGAGCAATCTGTGCTTTTAACCAACACTTTTTTCAGGTGGAGATCCTGCTCTGAGTGGCTTTTGGCCGAGCGAGACTGGAGATGCTCCCTCCTTTGTGTGGAGATCAGGGGGAAGTGTAAGAGAGCGGAGGTTAGGCTGAGGCAGAGCTGTATTTTCTGCTTCCTGAAAGCCGAGATAAGCAAAGCTCTGTATAAGGAGAGAGGAGGCACGGAGGTCTCACGGAGCAGCTAAGTGTAATGCCATGAAAGCGTTTGGACAAGCCTCCACTGACTCAGCAAACATCCTCTCCACAAACACAGGCTAAACTCTCTACCGTGGCCATGATTCAATTAGCATTGATCCTTTAACTTTGCGATATAGGTACCTGAGATTTCTATGATTTAAACATGCCTGCATACTTTACTTCTTTTCTGGGGAAATGCTAATTCACTCATTTTATTATTTTGATCATTGAACCTGTGAAACTGCAGTCACACTGAGTTGAAGCGAAACAGCTTTATGATGTCATTCAAAATGTCTGACATCTTTTATGCATGCATGATGTCCATAATATACAGGGCAAATCTATGCCCTGTTTGGACAGGATTGTTCTGGAGATTCAGTTTTTGAGCCTGGTCTTGCTGATGGGGGTCAGGGGTCATGGATGAGAGGTCAGGGGTCAGTGACATGTTTTCAGGAGAGTGCCCATGTGAGCTGAGCTTTTTTTGCAAAACCAGTCCTGACTCTCAAATAGCATATAATACAGTCACAACACAACTGTGTGTGAACTCAAATCGCATGCAATACAGTCATAACACAACTGTGTGTGAACTCAAATAGCATGCAATACAGTCACATCACAACTGTGTGTGAATTCAAATAGCATGCAATACAATCATAAGACAACTGTGTGTGAACTCAAATAGCATACAATATAGTCAGAACACAGCTGTGTGTGAACTCAACTAGCACACAATACAGTCATAACAGAACTGTGTCTACATCAACTAGCATGCAATACACTCATAATACAATTGTGTGTGAACTCAACTAGCATACAATGCAGTCATGACACAACTGTGTCTACCTCAACTTCCATGCAATACAGTCATAACACAACTGTTTGTGAACTCAATTAGCATACAATACAGTTATAACACAATTTTGTCTTCCTCAACTAGCATGCAATACACTCATAATACAATTGTGTGTGAACTCAACTAGCATGCAATACAGTCATAACACAACTGTGTCTAGCATACAATGCAGTCATAATATAACTCTATCCACCTTAACAAGTATACAGTCCAGTCATAACACAACTGAGTCTACCTCAACTAGCCTTTTACCTGAACTAGCTTGCAATGCAGTCGTGGGACGGCCTATGGCTTACTGGCTAAGGTACATGACTGGGACCTGAGAGATTGGTGGTGCGAGCCCCACTGTAGCCACAATAAGATCCCTGAGCAAGGCCCTTAACCTCACATTGGCCCCTGCTTAGTCATCTGTAAGTCACTTTTGATACTGCAATGTAATGTCATAATCACTGTGTCGACATCAAACAGCATGCACAATCATGTCAAACCTAGAAAATGTTCAAATATGAAGTCTAGAATATACATATTGGGAAAGAAAATGCTCATTGATTCTCTGAAATGCTGTGGATTAACATGCTCTTCTAGATAGTTAACTGGCAGCACTAAAGCATCATAGCTGAATTATTATTTATTAAAATGCACTTGCTTTAACTCAACATTGATGCATATAAGTAAACATCAAGAAGGCCAGTTCAAGTTATGGAAAATAACTGTATTATTAATATAATATATGTACTATTTATACAGTTCATAGAACCTTGGGTGAATTTTCTTTTAATGTCTGCTCACCCAGGCCTAAATATATATATTTATTGTGAATTATGAATAATTCTGTTAATAATTTACAAATACATTTCACAGTATAACGAAAGGCAAATATAGCTATGCCAGTAATGGATTTTCTAAAACATGACTCCCATTTTGACATGCAGCAAAAACATAGTCCTTCACTTTAATTGCTTCTTTCACATTGGTACACAACACAATCTGGGTTCTAATAAGAAACTAACAAAATAACAAACAATCTAATAACCTCATGGCAGTTTTTGAAGTAGCTTTTGGGTTGTTGTTTGTTATTGTTTAGAATGTGTGGTTAGAGATGTTGTCTTGTTCTGTGTGCTCTTTCTGGGAGAAGGATCTTGGCTCTATCAGGCATCAGACTTTGCGATGGTACTGACGGATGACCTTGGCAGGTGACCTTGACGGGTGACCTTGGTGAGTGACCTTGGCGGGTGACCTTGGACCTTGGAAAAGCGCTATACAAACACTATACAAACAAAATTGAATTGAATTGTGTTTATTATTATTTATACTATGATTATTGTTAGCTTAAGACTATAACAAACACTTTGATTTTACTCCCATTCTAATTCCCATTCTAGTTTCTTCATTCCGATATTTCATTGCCTCATTTTTTATCTCTGAAACTGCAGTGAAACGTTAACACATTTTCCATATATAAGCCGGTGAATAATACCAATGGAAATAATAAGGGTAAGTGATTATTCAATGATTAAAGAAGACTATTACAAAGCGCAGGTCTGTGACTCACTGACTGTACTTCCAGTGCTGTAGCGTCTCTCCCTGGTTATTAATAATATCAATATCACCTTCAGGCTCCTCTGACTCATTAAACCCTGTGTGTAAGAAGCAGTAGGTGACACAGGTGTCCAGGGAGGGTCACCTGATGTTCTGACGGCCGGCCAAAAACAGCCCAGATGACCTGTCGGTCGGGGAGCTCATTTTGGCTTTTTCTGCGGACGGGCAGATGTTGTCACACACATATGTGCAATACCTGTGTGTGTGTGTGCGTGTGTGTGTGTGAGTGTGAAAGGCATTGTACATACACACAGATACACACATACATACATATGCACACACACTTGTGTGTGAAAGCCAGGTCAAGTTTTTAAATGTTTCACTATTTAAAACTATTTTTGGTAGGAAAAGATATTAAAAACAAGCAATGGCTTTTAATTATCTAATCTTGTTTCCTCAAGCTGAAACTCCTTCTGTAGAAAGGATCATCATTAGATAAAGCTCCTCGCATGGCAGTAAAGGATGTGGTGATTGGATAAATCTCCTTGCATGGCAGTGAAGAATGTGGTGATTGGATAAATCACCTTGCATGGCACTAAAGGACGTGGTGATTGGATAGATCTCTTCACATGGCAGTAAAGGATGTGGTGATTGGTTTAAATATCCCCTTGGTGTCAATTTAACTCAACTTTTAAGATGGACCAATTTCACTGTTGACATGACATGGCCCACTGTGGTAAAGTGGGTTAAAAGCAGTCCTGCCACTTTCTGCTGCTTCAGCAGAATTCAGAGGCTCACCAGGCACTTTGAATCACTTGCTTATTCATACTGGGGTCAAAATCAGTTCTGTGGGCGGTGACCGACTTTGGGAAACAATCGTATTTACATTAATTTTAATGGCTATCCTGCATGTAGAGCAGACAGCTTTTGAGAACTTCAGGGGTCTCGGAGTCCTGGTAAGCTATTATATGCATTAATAACTCTGTGAAGGGATGAGATCTGAATTGAACTTTAATCCAATTTCCACTTTGCTTCTTTGTTCTGCCAACAAGCTCTGTGTGTTTATGACCGTGTGGTGACTGGAATCTGAAATGAATCAGCTCAGTTTCTGGGAAAATAAGATGTAGGTGTCCGTTGCTCACTAAACCCCGCTCACTAAACCCCACACACACCCACCCACCCACCCACCCACCCACGCACGCACGCACACTAAACTACACACACACACACACATTGCTCACTAAACCACAGAGAGATAATCCATATGGAAATGAACCCAGAGCAAAGAGGACAGCAGTGCTACAGATGACCCAGGAAAATATTTATATAGCACATTTCATATTCAAAGATAATTCAAAGTGCTTTATATAGGCATAAAAAGGCAAAAAAAAAAAAAAAAGAAGTTATATAGATATTTTCAAGATTTAAAAAAGATTATGCAATAATAAAAGGTTTAACAGAATATATTTTAAATATTTATTTTGAAAGGTGGCTGGACAGACATACATACATATTGAATGTATTTTTCAGACCAGCACTCTGCCTGAGCTAAATTAAATCAGAGCAGAAAACAGATTAATGGATAGCACAATCTGCAGCCACTCAGTGTGTTGGCTCAGTGCTACATAATAAATTGACTGTATCCCTTGTTCCACCTACTATAGTTTTCTTTCCGTTTCTCCTTGGAGAAAATAAAGTCAATATACCTTTGAAAATGACCGCAGGGACAGTGATTAGTTGAATGTCCAGGCACACAGCATCGTAAATAACCCTTAAAATATCTGATACTGTCCCGCTTTTAAAACAAGCCATTCCCTGGGGAGGGATCTTCACATAAATAAAGAGGGACCTGGGGTGCCCATTACCTGCACTCTGACAGGTAAGGGAAGAGAGACAGAGGCAGGGAAGTGAGAGCTGATCTGACAAACATCCAAAACTCCACTACCAGCTCTGCTGCTTTTTTAAAGATGAGATTTGTGTCAGAAAATAAATATCTGTAATGAAGAGCTCACCTCTAACAGCTGGCAAAACTTCAGTTAAAGTTCATGCGTTCATAATTTTATTTATGGAATGTCATTATCAGTTTGCTGTAGACCTTGGGAGAGAACTCATCTTTCCCACAACATTTCAGTCATTATTACACACTGCCCTGATTGGAGGCAATAGGTATAAATAAATAAATCAAATTAAACATGGATGGCTTTTTGAGTGGCTTAATCAATGCAGGCTATAGACCTTGTGGACCCAGGTTCAATCCAAGGCTTTATAACCCCAGGCCCCCAGTGAGAGAGAGGCATGGTGTTCCTCCTGTGGGCTGTAGCTCAGTCCTGTCAGTACTGTGACATCATAAAGCAGTCACTGACATACTGCTC